>NW_028317805.1:7862500-8162500 GCF_062004578.1 Staurois parvus | reverse complement strand
GCTATATCATTATGTCATTACACTATTCCTTGTAAAATCACATTTATTTTAGTTGTAATACTGTAGAGGATTGCATAAAACCCCAAGTGGAACCTTTTAACCATACTGCATGAATTAAGGATTACATGCAATTTACTACACTAAAATCTGATCGGATATGCAGAGATATCATGGCAATCCTGCTGTTTTATTGTAGCTACCCAAAACAGAAAACTCTTTTACTTTATTTACGATCTTATTACTTATTGCCATTTTTTAATGTATATTAACGTCACCCTTTTATTTTTTTTAAATAAAAATCTTTTTAGGTTTTTAGGTTATGTTATGTGTAGATGTTAAGTAGAATTTACTAGTGCTAAATATATAAATACTTAATGTGCACAACATACTGTTTATACACAGTACAGTGCATCTGAGTTGACTGTATGTGGTTTATTCTGTAAATTGTATGCTTGCATTTGGGTAATGGCCCTACATAAACTGAAGTACATGGAAATAAAATTAGTCAAATCTTATATAAGTTTTAATATGTTCGTGTCATTTTAGAAATCATTTTAAATAGTTTTAAATCTGCATTTTTCATTTAAATAATATGTGCTAATATATGCTTACCCTGCCATGAAGGTGCTTGTTCAGGCACTTCCTGTAATAGTGTAACTATATGTGCTGTGGTTATAAAAGAAAAAAACATAAATTTAAAAAAATTTACCAAAATATGAACAGTGCATTTAATATTAAGATAAAAAAGAAACATACAAAAAAGTCCCCAAAAAACTGTGACAAAGTCCAGAAAGAATCACTAAAAATATCTGAACATCTCCATGCTGTGTCACAAGAACTTCTGTGTGCAGACCTCCACCAACCCCACTCAGGTGTGCTCTCACCTTGGTAGGAAGGCCTTGGTAGCCATGCCCCTGATGACGTCACACTGACGAAACGTGTTGGCCAGAGCTTGCAGTCTCAGAGTGAGCAGAGTGGTGGATGACTGGAAAGTGGTGGCTGTGAAGGTGAGACACAAGCACTGAAGCTGCTGATTGGCTCCTAGCTGGCTCCTTAACACTGATGCTTGTGACTTTAATTCTTTGTGAGTGCGTATAGTTTATTATATTGTTATTACATGAAATTAGTGAACACTATATAATCTCTGTTTTGTTGGAAGTACATCTGCCTAAAAAAGGTTTTATATGGTGAACCCTGGGCTCAGGGAACCTTTCAAAAAATCCTTTTGATGAGATGCCTGATGTTCATATCCTTCGTCTGCCATTGCTTGTCCTGGGATTAAAATGAGCATGCTGTTTTGACCTTTGTAATGAGGGTCATCCTATCACGTTGAGAGCACAACTGAGTGGAGTTGGTGGAGGAGTACAAATAGAAGGAGCTATTGTGACACAGCACAAAGATGTTTGGATATTTTATTTGATTCTTCTTGGACTTTGTCACAGTTTTTTGGGACTTATTTGCATGTTTCTTTTTGGACTTAAGGTAACATATACTGTTCATATTTGAGTATATTTATTTCTTTATGTTTTTTCTTGTAATATTTAATTTTGTTTATAAGCACAGCACATATTTTTAACAACTTGCCGACTTGCGAACAGTAATTTTATTGCTGGTTGTCAGCGTGCCCAAGCACCGTGAGGTACCTGTATGTCCTGGTTTACGTCCTGCCCCCTAATGCTTTGTGTTGTGGTTGGACACAACACAAGTTTGTCAGCAAGCTACAGCCTATGATTTTGCTGATCGGTGCGGCCAACCACAGAATAGAGATCTGTGTTTTTTTGTAAACACAACACACATGATCTAGCTGGTTCTTTCTCCCTGGTCTCAGCTACCGTTCAGAACTAAGATCAAGGAGAAAATCTAGACAGATCTGTGAGTAAAAGCAGCACAAATACCCATGTTAGACACACAATTAACCCCTTGAATGCCCTCTTGATCACCCCTGTCACCCAGCTGGGCTGTATTAGTATAGTGTATAGTAATATCACTGATCACTGCATTACTGTCAAAAGCAACGTCAGATAGTGTCAGAGTCAGTTAGCGCCAGTCCCTGATTAACCGGCACACTATCTCAGTCACAATATAAGTCGCTGATCACCACCATTACTAGTATAATGTCTTTCAAAACCCATATTCTGGTCATGGTCAGAACTATACTGGTGTCCCCAATAGTATAGTGTCCTCAAAACCGCAGTTTTATCAGGATCAGCCCCGATCACAGCCAGCACTTGTGTGTAGCTCCACACCAACAAGTGCAATGCCAGTATATTTTTTCTCATCACTGCCACCTCTGATACATTGTTCACAAAACCAAAGCATTAGCAAGATCACAGCTCTTCTTCCCACAGTTGACACTAGATACCTGTGTAGTCAGTACCCAAATGTCCAAAAAAGGTACACTAATGAGGAGGCATACAGGATTCTGATCATGATAGATGAGAGCAAAGTGGAGGCCTCACTGTCAGAATCATGCTCAGAATATGAACCTGTAGAAAAGAGCACCACCCTGACAACTAGCCTGGACAATAGTGAAGAGGTCCCTGCTAAAATCAGGTGTACATGACCCCAAATTGCTGGAGTGCTAGAAACACATAGTTATACTCAGATGCAGCAGGGCGCAATTACTAGTGCTGCACTACTTTTTGGTGATCTGGCAAGCACCAACAGCAAAATACTTTTAGGTACCAGCACTGCAGTATCTCATGGTGAAGTTGTGAACACCAGCAGTGCAGTACAAGCTGATGTGGTGGCTAGTACTAGTGACGTAGTGCAACTGCAGCCACCAAGAATTCTCTAAACTTCTAGAGATGCTTGCAAACCCTAATTGGCAGCCCCCAGATTCATCAGTACCCGTTATCCTCCTATGCACAGCCCACCTCTGGAACACACAGAGCAGTGGCTCAGGAGTGAGCCTGCTTGGGTGCCCCTACAGCAAGCTGCTTGCTGTGGGGGCACTAGGCAGAAGTGAGGGGCCAAGGGCACCAGCAGAGGACCTAAGAGGAGGTTCAGGGCTGCTCTGTGCAAAACCATTGCACAGAGAAGGTAAGTATGACATGGTTGTTATTTTTTTTTTAAACTTTTAAATATTTCTTTAATTACTTTCCTTTGCAAATTGTTTTTTTGCTTTTGAAATGGAGACAAGGTTTCTTTAAAGCTTATTGACCTCCAAGTGGTAAAATTAAATTGTTTTATAACTTTCCTTTTACATTTTAAAATGCATGGTGATTGTTTGACACAGTATTTCTCAGCTGTTAAATGAATTAGAAACCTTCCTATCTGTACATTGTGTTTTTCACCTTTACGAGATGTGCATGAATCGTTTAGTTTGATGGTGTAATTTGTTGCCCATACACATAGCCTAAAGTAGAGTAAATCTTTAGGCATTCCAATGTCAGAGGTTTCTGCTTTTATCGAAATATGAGGCATGACACTTTACAAGTTAAAGAATATGTAAACCAATATTTCATATTCCTGATATGTGCCTGCTGTATCATGTATTTGTATGAAAAAAATACCCTGTTCTCTTTGTATTGCTTCTTTTTAATTAAATCCCTGATGTTCCTGCCAGTCCCTCTGCTTTCCTATCAAAAACTAACTACAATAGGCATGAGAGCACAGTGTGGTCAGTTCTCTAGTTGTGCTGGGAACTCACTGTGCTCTCCTCTAATGATCAGACCAGGGACGGACTGACAACTCATGGGGCCCCCGGGCAATAGGGGATCATGGGGCCCCTGTGTCCTTGCCCACACTCAAACCACACCCAAAAAAGCCTATGAAAGGTACCAAGGACATCTCATAGGGCCCCCTACTGACCCCAGGCCCTCGGGCAGTTCCCGAGTTCCCCAATGGTCAGTCCGCCCCTGGATCAGACCTGTCCTAACATTCTCCCATGCACAGCCATTCAACTTTCTTTTCTGTTTTAAACTCTATGGGTTGTTTTACAAGTTGAGGGTTTACATCAGGCCTTGAAATATCCACTCGCCTGCTCACCAATGGCGAGTGGAAATTATGGTGCGGGTCAGTGTGTCCCCCAGGGCCGTCTTGCTGAGCAGGCTTGGAGCTCAGGCCGGATCTGTCATTGGCACTGGGAGCCATCAGATTGCTCAAAAGCTGAGCTCAGTGAAAGCAAAGGAAGGAGTGCGTGCTGTGCTCTCTGTCTCCCCCTAGAGTGCAGTACTCATCTCTGTGAGTGAACAACGAAGTACTGCAACTTTTTTGGGTGTGTGTGTTTGTGTGTGTCTGTGTATGCATGTACATGTGTTTGTGTGTATGTACATGTGTGTATCTGTACGTTTGTCTGCGTGTATGTACATGTATGTGTGTGTCTACATGTGTCTGTGTGCATGTGTTTGTGTGTATGTATGTACATGTGTCTGTGTGTACATGTGTCTGTGTATGTATGTACATGTGTCTGTGGGTATGTGCGTGTGTATTTATGTGTATGTACATGTATCTGTGTGTATGTGTGTCTGTACGTGCCTGTGTGTGTATACATGTGTCTGTATGTGTGTGTGTGTGTACATGTGTCTCTGTGCGTATGTGTACATGTTTCTGTGTGTGTGTGTGTGTGTGTGTGTATGTACATGTCTGTGTGTGTGTACAGGTGTCTCTGTTTGTGTGTGTTTGCTGGTGGCGAGTAACTCTTAAGGCCTGGCTATTAGCTCAGGACTTGAAATGTTAATCCCTGGTTTACATATACTTTCATGCATCACCTCTCTCTGTAGTGTGAGAACTGACACTTCCTGCGAAACTATCTATCCCACAATCCCTGGGTCTCTCAGTCTAGTGCTCTGCAAGTGGGATCTATACAGCAATTATACAACTATCAGCAGACATGTATCTAGAACACCCCTGGAGTGGACAGTTACATCCTGAAATCAGGGTGGTCATGTCCTATCTCCAGTAAAATGAGATTTTATATGTGCCCAAACAATGGGAATGAAAGGTATTTAAATACAATACAAGTGCTGAAATGTATAAATTTTTATTGGTTCATCTGTTAAAAGTGAGAACAACTTCACAGTTAAAACCAAGCGGTCTGTCAGTGTCATATTGGCATGTAATTAACAATGATATTATAGAGGTACATAACTAGTGTGTAGGATCAGCGCGTTTCACTATAATTACTTCCTGAGGATCCATGCTTCTGATGAACCACTCCATCACCTGCAGGTCTATTCAAGGGTTGGATTCTTATTCAAAGGCATTCATTAGTATGGGGGGGGGAGTGGATACTCCCCTGGGTGGATACTCCCCAGATGAAAAGCGATAATAGATGTAGCAGTAATAATGCAATATCATCCTCTCATGTCTGTGCAAAGTACAAATAGAAGTTGTCTCCAAAGGGTACTAAGTAAGGATAGTAGGTGTCATCCACCACTGCACATCCACACGTGCCCCGTCCATTAATCATCAACCATTCAGAAAAGCGGCCACCAGGCCTAGAGGTTACCAGTCCTGATTATTATATCCGTCTGACAAACCCGCGCCATTACCTGCAGGAGACCACTAGGTCAGTAACACAGTAGTTACTGTACATCTGACAAACAGGCAGGGCAATTAACAGAGAGCTCACCATGCAGTCTTTCATCATATTAGCACTTTCATATTTGTGATGTAACACAGAGGAAGTGGCAGGACATAGATTGCACTCTATGTGACCTGGAGCAAAAAGCTGCATGTCTCTTGGTGAATAGGGACAAGCTAAGTGAATGAATACATGGACATAGGGGGATCGATCAGCCATGACACTACAAACTGCTGCCACAACATTTGAGCCTATCATTACAAGGTTAGGCAAAACAAATGATAAAGGGAATATAACTGCACTAATACATAGTTATAACAATGAAATGTTTGAAAGCGTGCAATGCCTTTAATTCGCTGGCATTTGCTGGCGGTAGTGTGAACCAGGCTGGAAAGGCATAGATGGGCTCTCCATGTTGGTCATGGATCTCATGACAAGGAGCACATGCCACCGCACAGCATACATAACTCTCTACGTCCTGGTCGAGTGAAACGAACTGATGAAATGTTGTGACTTTCTTTCTTCTTCTTGATGGAAAACATAACCACTGGATTTAGACAAGCATTGCCATTACTTGACATGGGTCTCAGGCGGGACAAGGAAAACATTTTCATTTGAAATGTAATGAGTGCAGAATTCAGGAAGGGTGCCAGATCAACGGTGCTTGGAATTAAGGCCTTCCATTTATCCGTGATCCAGCCATAACACCCACCGTGTCAGCGTTTAGCTCCCTCTGCTTCCCAACACTGTGCCAGAAAATGAAGCTGGTGTAAAGGGGACATTATTACCCACTCTGCAAGACAATGATCATTTTATTAACACAAAAAGTTAACATCTTAAAAACATAAAGTTATATATTTCACACCCCTGAATATTTTGTGTAGCATGTCTAGCAGAGATCAGAAATGTTTGAACAATCTGATTTTTTTGTATTCACTTTATATTACACTCTTTATAACCTCGTTTTTCTTAAAGTGGCTCAAAAGGCTGAAGGTTTTTTAACCTTCAAGCATTCTATGCACTATAGTAAAAAACCTTCTGTGTGCATGCCCCCCAATACTTACTTGAGCCTGAATTCGATCCAACGATGTGCATGAGAGCAGAGGCATTCCCGGCTCTCTCCCTTCTCATTGGCTGAGAGATAGCAGCAGGTGCCATTGGCTTCTGCTGTTGTCAATCACAGTCAGTGAGAAGGGAGCAGGGAGGTGGGGCTGAGCCACACTCTGTGTGTCCATAGGGGCTCGGGAGCGAGCATGCACGAGTGCTCCCATAGCAAGTGGCTTTCTAGGGGGGAACTCAGCAGGGGGAGAGAGCAAGGGGGGTCAGAAAAGCTGCATTGTGTAAAAGCAATGCAAAGAGCAGGTAAGTATAATGTTTGTTATAAAAAAAAAAACATCTTTGCAATCACTGTAAAGTGTACCTAGTATCGGATATTGTATATATTTTCGTGATTTATGCAAGCATGCTATGTAATGCATAAGTGTAACATTTACGGGTATTTGTTGCTTCTTGCAAAGATCACAATATTCCCCTGACAATGCTTTTGTCTGTTTTTCACTCCAGAAGAATGGAGTCATCTTTGTTCAGATATCATCAAGGGTCAGCATCTACATACTAGACTGAGATTCTGGCTCAGAAATGGCACTTATGGAAGTCCTGGTGCATGGGCAGTTCTTTGCTTGTGACCTGCTACAGGCTTACAATGGTGTAGTTGGATCATTGGGGAAAAGCAGGCTAAATCCTTCTCCTACCTCCAACAGACTGATGATATTATCTCAGCCTAGGTACAATTACTAAGGATGGTTTTGTCATAGTGAAATGCACTTTTTTTCTTTAAAAAATAGAACTGTTGCTGTTTATTGTGAAAAGTCAGAAATGTATTCATGCAAACATTTGTAGTTACTGAAATGTCCATTTTAATGATGACATTAATGTCCACAAAATCAGACAAAGTACTTTATTATTTTTAAAAAAATGTAATAAAATGCGGGAAAAAAACAAAAAACATTTTTTTTTAAGTTACATTTTTTTTTGTCCTTTCTCAGCCTGGAATCTCAATTTGCTTTGATATAGCAATCTTTTTTTGCAGTAATGGCCATTATTACCAGCAACGAGAGCCAATGTCAACAAAACATGGTTGGATGTATCAACTGTTATAGCTAATAACACATGTAATATATCTTAGTGAACTGGGCTTTCTGTCTGTTATGCTGTTAGTATGGGGTGAGCCATTAGCTATAGAATGGCTAATGAAGCAGTTATGGCATCAGGAGTCTTGCATTACTCTATATGGGGGTTCAGAAAGAAGCTGATTGCAATCTACCCATTAAAATAATGGCGATGGGTAGATGGTGACCCCACTGTCATGGGCATTGCTAGCATTGGGCACCTGAGGCATATGGCATGCATTTTTTTGTTTGGTGCCCTGTGTGCTAATGTCACTGCCACCCATGTTCTCTGGGGCTGTCCAACATGCTGTTTCTGGGCAGCCATAATCTGTGCTGTTCCACCTCAGACCAACTGCCTTCATGTATGTATGTGAGTGTATAGGTGGGAATATGTATGTAAGTGTGTGCGTATGTGTGTGCATTGTTGAAATTCCTCATAATGGGTAATGGTGTGCTGTGAATAAAGGAGGTGGAATTATTCATAGGAGGTGCTGTGCATTGGGGTATACAGTATGTACACCTGACCTATGCACGCTGCTCACTGAGCTGTGTATTACATTTATTCTTGACTCTTTCACTCTGTACGATACTAACTTCTGACCCTTGCACTCTGTAGAGTGTAAACCTCTGACCCCTGCACACTGTATGTTACACCCTCCTGACTTCTGTACCCTATGCATGACACACTTCTGACCCCTGCACACTGTATGTTACACCCTCCTGACTTCTGTACCCTATGCATGACACACTTCTGACCCCTGCACACTGTATGTTACACCCTCCTGACTTCTGTACCCTATGCATGACACACTTCTGACCCCTGCACACTGTATGCCACACCCTCCTGACTTCTGTACCCTATGCATGACACACTTCTGACCCCTGCACACTGTATGTTACACCCTCCTGACTTCTGTACCCTATGCATGACACACTTCTGACCCCTGCACACTGTATGTTACACCCTCCTGACTTCTGTACCCTATGCATGACACACTTCTGACCCCTGCACACTGTATGTTACACCCTCCTGACTTCTGTACCCAATGCATGACACACTTCTGACCCCTGCACACTGTATGTTACACCCTCCTGACTTCTGTGCTCTATGCATGACACACTTCTGACCCCTGCACACTGTATGCCACACCCTCCTGACTTCTGTACCCTATGCATGACACACTTCTGACCCCTGCACCCTGTGTATTACATACCCCTGAACTCGATATGTTACATATCCTTGACCCCTGCACTTGGTACATTACATACACAGTAACTAGGGATGTCCTTGATGTTCGAGTCGAACATAAGTTTGACTCGAAAATTGGATGTTTGTATGTTCTGCGAACACATGACGGTTAGGGCGTTCTGCAGGCTGTTCAACCGCCACTCCCCACGATGCACTGCACTCTGACAGTGCATTGTGATTGGCCAAAGCAATGCACCTGACCACAGGTCAGGTGCAATTCTTTGGTCAATCACAGCACAATCACAGCACATGGCTCAAGTCTACGCCCCCCACTATATAAAGCTGCGTTCACAGCAACCTTGTGTAGAGTGTTGGTGTCAGTAGTGAGGTTAGTTAGTGGTGTGTTAGGAGACAGTGTAGTGTAGTCAGTGAGT
The DNA here is from genome assembly GCF_062004578.1 of Staurois parvus. Taxonomy (NCBI): domain Eukaryota; kingdom Metazoa; phylum Chordata; class Amphibia; order Anura; family Ranidae; genus Staurois; species Staurois parvus. The sequence continues at coordinate 8,153,182 of NW_028317805.1, read as the reverse complement.
TCAGAAGAGCAGTATAGTGGTGTCATTGACGTGTCAGTGTTTTTACAGCACTTCTGCATCACCACGTATTCATTTTTTTTGTTTTGTGTTTTTTCTGTTGCTGCATCATTACTGTCCCCCCTGCGTCAGCAGTGGGGGTTTGTTTTATTGCTTTTTTAATTTTTTTTATTTAATTTAATGTTTTTTTCCGCAGCAACACTATTAGCATAATTGCTGTTCCCCCTTCTGCATCTCAGGTGTTCCTCCTTATGTGTCAGCAGTGATTCCCTTTTTTTTTTTTCTGAGTTTTTTTTTGTAAACTAATCAAATTTTTTTTTTGCAACAGCAGCAGCAAAAATATTTTGGGCACAATAACTGTTCCCCCTTCTGCATCGCAGGTGTTCCTCCTTCTGCGTCAGCAGTGGTTCCCTTTTTTTTTTTACTTTCTTAATTTTTATCAATTTATTTTATTGTATTTTTTTTTTTTTTTTGCAGCAACATCTATAACACAAAAATTAAAAAATAGAGAAACCAGTCTTTTGAAAAAAATCCTTTTTTGAATAACAAACACAACAGTTGTTATTTATTATTTATTTATTTCAGGTACTTATATAGCGCCATCAATTTACACAGCGTTTTACATATATATTGTACATTCACATCAGTCTCTAACCCTCAAGGATTGTACAATCTAAGATCCCTAACTCACATCCATACATACACATACTAGGGCCAATTTAGTTGACAAGTTCTTTTTTTTAAAAAAATCCCAAAAAATGGTTCCATTGTTGTAATCCATTGTCAAACACGGAGTCTAGAGTTGTCATGATGACGCTGACTCGCTGTAATATAAAAACACTATGCCAGCCAACCCATCCACACCCGCCGAGCACTTGTCGTATCTGACAGGTCTGACAGTTGCCAGTGAGATGTAAATGATTAGGCGACTGGTCAAATGATAAAGGACTTGTCAAAAACGGTTGTTGTGTTTTTATTCACATTTTACTTTTTTTTGTTGAATGGGTAGGGGTACTATGTACCCCATACTCATTCACAAGGGGGGAACCAGGATCTGGGGGCCCCCTTGTTAAAGAAGGCTTCCAGATTCCAATAAGTCACCCCCGCTCAGACCCCCACAACCATAGCCCAGGGTTGCGGGGAAGAGGCCCTTGTTCCCACCAACATGGGGACAAGGTGCTTCGGGGGGTGCCCCTCCTACCCCAAAGCACCCCCATGTTGAGGACATGTGGCCTGGTACGGTTCAGGTGGGGGGGTGCTCATTCATTCCCCCCCTTTCCTGGTCTGCCAAGCTTGTGCTTGAATGAAGGGTCTGGTAGGAATTTAGGGGGGATCCCACGCTCCCTCCATTTTTGAGGGTGGGATTCCCCTTAAAGTCTTACCAGGCCCTTTAGAGGGAACCCCATGCACTTAAAAAAACATCTTTACTGTGGGGTCCCTCCTAACCTTCCTACTAGACCTAGGGGGGACCCCACAATTTATTTTCTAAAATAAAGATGTGATTTTTAAAACAAAATTTCAGTCCTGCTGCAGCAGGTTCTATACATTGTACAGATGTGAAACTTTGCAGGTAGTTTAAGGGGACCCCCAGGCATGATATTTAAAGGAGTTTTCATTTTTATTTTTTTTAATTTAGGCAATGAAAAATGACTGCTCCTTTGAAAACAGTGCTTTTGAAAATGCTTTTTCACTGATTCATGTCCCTTAGGGCTGTACCGAGTCCCCATACCTCTTTTATGGCCAATAACTTGCATATAAGCCTTCGAAATGGGCATTTTTAATTTAAGTTCGAGTCCCATAGAATTGCATTATGTTTGACGTTCACGGTCCACCTTTCTTAGGTTTGAATGTTCGACCGCGAACCGAACAGGGGGGTGTTCGGCCCATCACTAACCATGACCCCTGAACAGGGGCGGACTGACCATTTGGAAACTCGGGCACTACCCGAGGGCCCGGGGTCAGTAGGGGGCCCCATGAGATGCTCCTGGTACCTTTTTCATAGGCTTTTTTGAATTTGGGCAAGGACACAGGGGCCCCATGATCCCCTATTGCCTGGGAGCCCCATGAGTTGTCAGTTTGCCCCTGCCCCTGAAGTCTTTATATAACACACTCCTGACCGCTGCATTTTACATACTCCTATCCCTACACCTTTTGTACAAAACACCCTTTACCCCAGCTCTCTTTACATTACATACTCCTGAACCCTGCACATAGCACGTTACACACTCCTGATCCCTGCCCTCTGTACATAAAACACTTCTGTCCCTGCAATCAGTATGTTACATAATTTTGACCCCTAATTTGGTACATAACACACTCTTAACCCCTGAACTCTGTACATTTCACACACCTGACCACGCTCCCCCTCAGTATGTTACTCAGCACTTTGTACACAACAAATTTTAACCTATGCACTTTGTATATTATACACTTCTGACCTCTGCATGTTGTGCATTACATACTCTTGTCCCATGCAATCTGTATGTTACACATTCTTGACCCCTGCACTCAGTACAAAACACGCTCCTGACCCCTGTACTCAGTATGTTGCATTTTTCCGCCCCCACACACAGTACAAAACACCCACACTCCTGTCCCCTGCACTCTGGATGTTACACACTCCTAAACCCTATGCACAGTATGGTAAATATACCTTGCCCTGCATCTTATAGATAACTCACTCCTGATCCCCGCATGCTGTATATAACCCCTGAATCAGACTTAATGTGTTGCACCCTTGTTATCTTTTATAGTATATCTTCACCTCTACAGGATTGCCTACCAATGTTCCATATCATTTGATGCCTGCAGTGTTTTCCTGTCACTACTTGATTTCTTAAATTATATTAGCTGGTTTGTCCAGGAATGACTTTCATACTGCCAGGTTGAAATCTTCTATCTGACACAGCATATTTAGTATAATCTAATTTACTCAGACTACCCACTAATCCATTATACAACGAAACAGAAGCAAATTATCCAAACATGCAAGACAAGACAATGCATTTTGCACATATGCTAGAAATGTTCCATGCTAGCTTGACATGATTTTAAAAGCAAGTGATAGCATTGGCTGATGTACTTCAAATGCCTCTATCATACTGCACTCTGTAACTTTATGTTTAATGGGTAAGTGCACTTTCCCTACCTCTCCATCTAAAGTATCCTACCCCCATGTCCTGCCAGGGAAATCTTTTCTGTACAGCCAAAGCCATACCTGTGCACTTATACTTAAGTTGATCTATGAGCAGGGGCAGAGTGACAACTCATGGGGCCCACAGGCAATAGGGGATCATGGGGCCCGTGTCCTTGCCCAAACTCAAAAAAGCCTATGAAAAAGGTACCAGGGGCATCTCATGGGGCCCCCTACTGACCCCAGGCCCTCAGGCAGTGCCCAAGTTTCTAAATGGTCAGGCCGCCCCTGTCTATGGGTAACCCATCCCCCATCCACTAAACTAGCCAGCCCCCTATAGCTAATTGCCTAATTAGATTAAAATAAAAATTAAAAACCTAAATGGCTTAAGTTCTTACCTAAATCTGTGGTTACCTGACATTCTGAGTCCCGAACCTCCTTTAGCTGCCCATGTAATTCCTTGGTAATACAGAGGTATCCCAATGGCTGTTGTAAGAGCCCATCAATGGCATCCTAACAGTCCATCAAGAGGTGGCAATTATGTCATGGTGACAAGCCAGATTGACTGGTCTGGACTGCAGTGGTGGATCACCACTACTACAGCAGACTTGGGTACATTAAGAAGAGTTCTCTGCAAATGTTTGCTAATTCAATTCACTTCAATTCTATGCCAAACAAGGCAATTTAAAATTTTTAACAATCTCAAGGCACCCCATTCTAAATGTAAAAAACTAAACTAATAGTTTTTGTTATGAAGCAACATCCACACTAGTGGGACAGCCAGTGTAAGAGGTGATTTATTCTTCTAAAGCAAATACTCCATTACACACTCATACTGAATATGTTTTTTCTTCTTCCTCACTCTGCTAATGTAACCCCTGTGCTAACAGAGAGGGGCAAGGGAGGGGAAAACAAGGATGCTGAGCAGGCACCAGATGTTCTCCTGATCAACCAATGATATCATTGGTTGTTAGGACGTCGGTGGCTAGAAGGTTGAAATGGTGCACAAAGAAAACCTGTGGTTTTGTGTAACTAAAAGGCAGGCTTAATCCAGCTGCTGGCCTGTATATTGAATCATTTTGCAATGGCGGCCCTGGAGAAACCTGAAGGCATTCCAAGGTGCCTGGGCACCATGGTTGAAAAAGGTTGATTTATACATTTATGTGTGGACTGGAGGTCCTTTTGTAGTAGATGCCATCACAGTTATGTTTAATAAGATTCATCAGTAGAGTGACGAATAATTCAAGGAGCTCATGTGGTGGTATGTAAAGGACCTATACCTATATCAAAAGAATTATCCATCTTAAGTCAAAGCTGTTTATTTTTATCTACAAGCACGCCTTACCTGCATAGGCAGGTTTTTGGTAAAGGTGGACTAACATAGCAATCAAGATACATCACTACACTACACTGAATGAATGTGCATTATTTTCCTTTTAGAGCAGGGGTCTCCAAACGTTTTAAACAAAAGGCCAATTTACTGTCCTTAAGACTTTATAGGGGCCACATTGTGACCATCTGGAGTAGAAAATGTTCCAGCATCAGTTGTAGTAAACAATGCCCCATCCTTAGTGTCATTGGGAGGAATTGTGCCCCATCATTGGTGTAATTGGGCCCCATTGTTGGTGTCATTGGTAGGAATAGTGCCCCATCATTGGTGTCGTTGGTAGGAATAGTGTTCCATCATTGGTGTTATTGGGAGGAATTTTGTCCCATCATTGATGTAATCAGGAAGAATTGTGCCCCATCACTGGTATAACTGTGAGAAACTGTCCCCCATCAATGTCGTCATTGGGAGGAACTGTGACCCATCATTGGTGTCATTGGGCCCCATTGTTGGTGTCATTGGAAGGAACTGTGCCCCATTGTTGGTGACATTGTGAGGAACTGTGCCTCATCATTGGTATCTTTGGGGGGAATTGTGCCCCATCACTGGTATAATTGGGAGGAGTTTTCGCCGCATCATTGGTGTCATTGGTAGGAATTGTGCCCCATCATTAGTGCCATTGTTGATGTCATTGGGAGGAACTATGCCCCATTGCTGGTGTCATTGGGAGGAACTATGGCCCATTGTTGGTGTCATTGGGAGGAACTATGGCCCATCATTGGTGTCATTGGAAAGAACTGAATTAGTGCCCCAAGGGCCGGATAAAAGCAAGCAAAGAGCAGCATCCGGCTCCAAGGCCACAGTTTGGAGACAGCTGTTTTAGAGCAGAAGTATAGCCAAAAGCTACTTTGGCTATGCTTCTCCAGTGGATCACAGGAGTACAGTTCGTTCTGCACTCTCTGACCCATTGTCAGTTGACATCACTCAATGGGTTCAGGTTCAGGAAAGATCCAAATTTTAATCTCTTGCCCTGCAAGATTTACTCCCCAGGCCATTTTTTGCTATATGGCACTGTGCTACTTTAACTGACAGTTGCGCAGTTATGCAATACTGTACACAAATGACATGAATATATGTTTTTTCACATAAATAGGGCTTCCTTTTGGTGGAGTTTGATCACCACTAGGTTTTTAATTTTTGCGCTCTAAATAAAAAAAGACTGAACATTTTGAAAAAAAAAAAATGTTTAACTTTTTGCTATAAAACTTATCCAATAAAAATAAAATGTCTTCATAAATTAGGGCAAAATGTATTCTGCTACATGTCTTTGGTAAAAAAAATCCCAATAAGTGTATATTAATTGGTTTGCGTGAAAATTATAGCGTTTACAAACAATGGTATAGATACTGGAATTGTTTCTTTTTTCTACTAGTAATGGCGGTGATCAGGGACTCATAGTGGGACTGTGATAGTGCAGCGGCAATCTGACAATCTAACTGACTGGGTCGGAACTGAATAACTGCCACCGACATCTCCAGTGATGCTAATACAGTGATCAGTGCTAATAAAAAGCACTGTCACTGTACTAATGCCACTGGGCCGGAAGAGGTTAACATTTGGGGCAATCAAAGAGTTAACTGTGTGCTGTTTTACTAGGGGATGTGCGGGTGTTTATTCCCTACTTTGCAGGGAGATAAAAACCGGCACATCCCTACAGATCTCTCTCCTGTCACTCACTTCGCCGATCGTGAATCGCTAGCCGGGACCTGATGATTGGCATGTAAGGGAGCAAATGATAGCGGGGCCTGGTGGGCGGGTGCTTGTGCGCCCCCTACCCGGAAGAGCAGAATCATGTATATATACGTAATTCTGTGAAGCCGGCCTGTACTGTAGCATTAAAGCTACAGTGCGCAGTCGGGAACTGGTTAAAGTCAGGATCCACCCAGATGCTTGGACGGGCAGCTGTCTCAGCACCTGAGAGCTTGAGTCAGCCACTCCTGTCCCCTCCACAGCCCAGCATACCAGTGATCGCTAGGCAGAGCAGGGAACTGGTGACTGACAGTCGCAGGCTCTCTGCAGGCTGAAGACAGAGAACTGAGCAATCAGCGGTGATTGATCACTTTAATATGCTACTAATAATGTTATGCATGCTTTCTCATGTAAGTCAGTGACCTGCATGGTAAACATATTTCTGTGTATGGGAAAGGTGCTGATGAATGTCCAACTACGAGCACAGGTAGTAGACCAGGCCCCATCATATCACACAGGCCCTGAGAACAGTTGTATCTTCTGCATCTGTAGTAGTTCCTTTAGTTCCTTTAGTATATACTATACATAGGTATGTTTGTATTTATTTGTTCTAAAGATTTGGTCTATGGGAAAAGCCCACATTAAACTAAATAAAGCTAACATTTCTCTAATGTTCCTTATGTATCGGCATTTATGCAGAAATGCATTCCCTATTCACAGAATGAAAGCTGAGAATTTAAACATGTAATGTAAAATTACAACCAACAATTACAAATGTTTCTTTTTCGACATTTCCAGCTATAAACTGATTACTTAAAAAATTACCCTTTGTTGACTTAAGAAAATCTCGGTTTCATTTTATGCATAATTTTTTTGGAACGGGGATTGGCACTAGAATCAGGCAGCTCAAGTAAACTAGCAAAGTGCGGCCGCTGGAGAATTGTAATTTATTGAGGCTTCTTGCCCTACTGTACACTCAGTGCTGCTATTTGAGTGTAATGGATGGAGCAGATGTTTGACACTGCAGCACCTCTCCATAACTTCACTCTTCAGAAACAGTTTTACAAGGACTCGCTTGCATTGGTTCCCATTCGGCACAGGAAACTGAGGTCATTGTGAAACATGAGTCTTGGGCAGGGGCCTGAACTCATGTGTGCTGCAGCTGGGCCTACATCTTCCGAGCACGTTAGCAATTTATGAAGCAGTCATAATTTTCAACTTATGGACAAAGGAATAAAAGTGTTGGCACAATTATTGTAACATTTGTGAGGAGGGGGGAAAGCAAACTATGATCCCCCCTGTTCTAGTGAAGCACGTGAACACAGGGTCAGGAAATATGGCTTTAGACTTTAATTATATTAATTGCATTAACTATTATTACTCACACGCGCAATTTAACCACAACATGTCAGATTGTGAAGTCAGAGTATTGCAAGCAGATGCTCCTGCTTGTCAGAACAGATAATCATTAAAATATCTTGCAGACAGATAAAGCCTTCAATCCTGTAAACAGCCATTTTTTTCTTTACATATAATACTGCATATGCATTGTTAAATCCAGGTAGAATCCAAGAATCTGCTGAAGATCTACAGTACATCTGTTCATCTCTGTTTATATCTCTTATACGTCTGTATCATATCTGTCCAGACTATCTACACTGGTCTAGGTATGTTTTTCAAGTTTAAAGCTCATCTTTTTGGCACCTCCCCCCCCTTACAAAAAATCCCAGGATACATATATTAACTCCAGAAGCCTATAACATGGTCATAAGACAAGTCGTGGTCTCATTCAAGTGGGTGGACCTCTGTTGCATAGACCGGCACAATAAAACCCTGGTCTATGCCATTTCTGTTGTGAGCCCTGGCTATATAATGAAGCACCCCTTAGGTGCTGTATCATTGACAGTCAAGGCTAATAGGAAATGGGTTAACGATGCTCTCATTCAGCCCAGAGGAAGACCAGTGTTGTGTGACCACACAGGAGCACTGAAACATGGAGAGTTGTGACATGGGAACTTTTTTTTTGCCTGGATGGGGAGAAGGGGGAAGAGATATAGAGAAAATTATTATGGGGTTCTGCTTTAATCTTAGAGGCTTCTAATTTATAGTATAATGTATATTCTTCAATTCATGATGCACAGACCCATGGTATCATCACTAGATGTATGATGACATAATCACTACACCACCAACTACAGAACACTATGCTGGTCTAGTGAAGTAGTGTTGACAAAATTACAAAACAAGTCCAGTTGAAGGTGACTAACTTCTACTAGGTATATCGTAGCCTAGATAAATGAAAACCTTCATGATTCTAATACAATTATGTTATACAAGAGCTTGCACTTTATGATATGACTTGATGGCTGGACATACAATTTGAAAGTATGAAAAATATAACCACACTTCAGAACTTAGCTCTTCTTCCAGTTAATTTCTCAAACAAGACTGCTTACATTGATGTGTCCACCCAAAACCAACCTTCCTTGACATGTTTTGCCACTGCTGGCTTGCTTACAAGGATAGGGGACTTCCCCTATTTTATTCCTATTGAGAGTGGAGACTGGCTGCGGTAGCCAGCACCCGGATTATGCATGTGGAATAAAAAGAGCAGTTCTGGAGCAGAGCAATGGGTTTGGGTATCTTCATAATACAATTGGGTCACACTTTAAATATAAAACACTAAACATTCAACATGAGATGACTACTGGACATCACTGGAAGTGTACAAGGGCTCTAGTTGGTAGCTAACAGACATGAAGACTCCTGTAGGGGGGCGCTTTGGTTGCAACTCAAGAAGTAAAGGCAACAACAACAGGAGTGCCAGACTAAATGTTGAGAGGCCATTAAGAATTTCTTTAATCATGAATAGATATACCGTATTTTTTCAACCTATATGGTTTTCTTTGGTATGGAGGTCTGTTGTCAGTGCTCTAGGGCAGGGTTTCTCACTCAGGGTTCCATGGAACCCTGGGGTTCTTCCAGAGGTTGCTAGGGATTCCTTGAGCAATAAGCAATTTCTGCCTCTCAGATGATTTCCCATTGACACCATTGATCTTTTTAGCTATTTGTAGGGTGGTAAATCTTCCCAAAGATCACAAATTTAAGGAGTATTCTTCCTACTGATCATCACACTGATGTATCATGAGTTGTAGATATGGTAACCTTTAGTAGGGGTTTCCTGAGACAGGACAGCTATTTCAGGGGGTTCCTTTGTGTTGAAAAGTTTGATAAAGGTTGCTGTAGGGGATGTTTAGATATTAAATTATTTAAAATGTTACTAAACCCACAACAGTAAAATCAGTCCTTATATGCAGTAAAGCATGCTTCTTATACTCATTGTGGAACCTAAGGGGTTAATCCTCTGAATTGTGTAAAAAGGCAGTTTGATCCTGACTTCTCTTATCCTCCCCTTCTTCCAGTGCCCCCCTCTTATCTCCTGATACACTCTGTACATGCTCAGTTTGGTGTGTATTGCTAGAGAGGTTTTTTTTTTCTTCATGGGAGAGTGCATGTGATCAGCACAGGGCCAATCAGCACAGTCCAGACAGAGGTCAGGGGTTCTTCATCCTCCTAGGGCAGAATGAAAACTCCTCCTACAAACTTTAACATGTGCTCTGCTGAACACTGATAGAAGTCACAAGACTGCTCTAGCTGCTGATTGCATTGAATGCAGGGTCCTGGGTTTAGTAACACTTTAAGAAGGAGGCACTACATTTGGTATCTGCTTATCTAAGTCCACTTAAGCACAGTCAAAATTCTTAAACCATAAAGAAGGGGAAATTTGCTTGGCCACTGAAAAGTGTTTGATTCTTTGACCCAATTTTGTCATCAAAAACTTTGGACTCTTGGATGTTTGTTTGCCACTCTCATTGGACTATATGTGTGTGGGTTCTCAACTCCTGTGTATGTGGATTCACAGCTGTCCCAATTTTGTGAAGAGCTGCCAAATTGGAGCCAATGTGCCCCCTAAAAAAAAAATCTGCATCCAGCACCCCCGTTTGTTCTTGTGTTCCATTTAAACTTACACAACAGTGTCCCTTTAAATGGGGCTTTAAGCTTAGGCTTGTCTTTTTAGGTGATATAGTAATTAGATGTTGGGGTGATAAGGGATTTCTTGGAGATCAGTTTTAAATGAGGAATACATGGGAGGTGTAATCCTAGCTAAAAAGGGTGTAATCAATGAACTGGTATATAATAGATACTGCATGGAGTAAGTGTGTAAAACCACGATAAACATAATAGTCAAGGGTGTAAAACCGCTGTAGGCTATCATGACTTTACATTGTGAGACTTGAAGCTTAGTAAAGAGGATTGTAATTGAGAATAAGTGGGGTATCGGCACTTTTGCTACATAGTAGTATAATATTATACAAGACAGACATCTTTTTTTCTAAAAACTAATTTACATCCTTCCTACATTAGTCATACAATGACTTCTCCTCAGTAACAAATGGATTTTTAAATACATGTGCTGCTCAGTTTTGCAATTGTTCTCTGTTATAAATTAAACTAACATTGGTCTTTAGCGTGTCAGCTGTTTCACAGACAGACAGATTATATTTCAGAATGGAACAATGGTTCAACTTTGGTACTCTGAGAGTGATATACGATGCTGGAATGAGGACTTGTGCCGAGCAAAGATTAATACAGTCACCATATGGGGGACCGTATTTAGAAAGAATGATGGATATGACACGTCGCTAAATGTTTAAGGGGCATTATGCTGTTTGTTAAATAGAGATCAATAAAAATAAATATGTTGCCATTTATGTCGCCCAGGTTTATAGAAAATTGCCGCCGCGGTCTATGGGGTATTACTGGCAAATGCTAAAGTTTTATTTTGAACAAAAAGGTTGAGGCGGTAATTTAAAGCATGGTGGTGGTACCTGTAACATCACTGGATGTAAAAATGAAAGCCTCTAAAATATGGTGACAGGATAATTATAGCCCTTCATGTTTATGTGAGAAGCATTATGTCTCCTGATGGCAATTTATGCTCAGTTACACTGGATACAGATGTGCACAGAAAATAGAATACCTTTTGTCTCTCTGATTCTTCCTTTAACACTGCACTGTATTGCCTGAGTCATATACTGTACATTGTGCTGTATCACTCCATATTCTCATATCTACTGCCTTATGGCAAAGCTTAGGCACTGCTGGTAAGATTTCTATTGTTAAATTCTAAAAGAGTGTGGAAAGGGTAGAGCCCCTCTTAAATTTTTTTTTTTTCTGCTATCTGGAACTTGTCACAGAGCTTTATCTTCACTTCTGATTCCACTGACAATAGATTCCCCAGACAGATCATAAAGAAATTAAAAATCAGGGGTTAAAGCTTCTTAAAGCAGTATTAAACCCAAAAGCAAGCATTTATTATATTACAGCTTAGATGTGATGGCTGCATTAGTTTTCTTTTTTAGGCTTTCTTTCTTCTATTTTCATTTGGGGATCTGGCCAGTAAGTCTGTTGTTTTTCAAAAGAATACACTCTCCTGCTGATGTATCAGTTACAGTAATGAGACAAACCATTCAACACTGGCAGGGGTGATAAGAATGATTAGTTTTATTTATTCACAACATCTTTAAAACTTTTATCACAAAAGGGAAAAAAAAACTATTGCTGTAACTGCTCATAAAGTGTTAGCCGGAGTTTAGCTTCAATTTTTTTAGTGTATTTAAATATATTACATCTAAAACTCCCCTCCCCCAGACCCACAATGCTGTTGGAGAAGAGAAGGATATTCCTTCTAAATGCGGCAGCCTTCAGGGACCCCGGTGTGGCCCCCCCTGCACTTGGGAGATTGGAAGTGTGGATTGATAAGTGTCATTTCTTCTATGCTTGTGAGTAGTTTTATTTTGGATTTATATTATACATCTTTAGGATAATGCACAAGGCTCTTTTTTCTGTTGTTTTCTTCTAGTTGTTACGGGACACCCCCAGTTCTAGAGGGCATCAAGGCTACAAGTGACTTTCCATGTGCTTTTTAGTGTATCTACTGGGCTCAGGGGCGGACTGACCATTTGGAAACTCGGGCACTGCCCGAGGGCCCTGGTCAGTAGGAGGCCCCATGAGATGCCCCTGGTACCTTTTTCATAGGGTTTTTTGAGTTTGGGCAAGGACACAGGGGCCCTATGATCCCCTATTGCCTGGGGGCCCCATGAGTTGTCAGTCCGCCCCTGATTGGGCTATTACACTTATGCACAAGAGAATATTCTTGCTGTTCACAATGCTCTTGTCCAAAGATGCCTCTGTTGCTCCTTCATCCAGAGTGGGAGGACTCTAATACAGAAGGTGTGTTACTGGACAGATCATCAGGCGAACATAAAGGAAAAAAAAACTAATACAGCCACCACATCTAATGATTGGTAAGCTGCAATATATTACATTTTTGGTTTAGTATCACTTTAAATTTGGGTTCTTATAACACCACCATTAGCCATGCACCCTTACCATGCACCTATACTGGCTGTGGGCAACAGTGCAGGGCACGATGGTGAAGGTTATTTATTTTGTCTATATCTGTCACCAGCACCCTCAAACATTCATGCCACCCACTCTTGTGAATTCTTTGCTTCTTTAAGGAGGAATGGCTTTCTTCTTTCCTTTATTTTGTTTATTGCTGTGTATATCCCTGGATGGGGGCTGTGCTAGATTGGAGTTAGGGATCACAATATCCATTACATTTGTAATGTACACAACTTCACCTCTGTATTTAAGAAGTAATGTTTAACCTTTTGCCACTGCCTTCTGGTGGTCCTTTACGTGGGTGTTGATGGCGGGAGACAGATCTCTTGATCACAATTGCTGTGATTGGTTTCTCAGCGACCACATGATCAGAAGCCTGGTCAGAGTGCTGGCACTGTGCAGTGAACACACTCTCAGCACAGAACCTCAGAGCCCCATGAACACATTTGTGCGGTGGCAGGGTGTTAAGGCCACCCCCTCGCCATGGCATATATATGCTATACAGTTGGCAATTAAAACAGCAGATATACTGCTACAGGGTGGCAAAAATCATATATATATATATATATATATTTGGCCTCTTCAGTCTATGTTACCTACAAGATCAGACATAGATCCATAAACAGCCAGAACACCCAGTGTAGCAGATGACCACCTCATGTTACCACTGACACTGGCCACTTCCCAAACGATACACCATTTTGTAGGCCAGGCACTCCCTCCAAAAGTCTCTAAACCAATCATCACTCCAAGTCAGATTCCTGTGTACCAAGAATTGGTCTAAGGCCTGATGGTTAGGTAGGCCTATAAAGGACCTGCTACCTTTAGTACACCAACCTCAAAAATACCCCGTAAGGTTAATGTTAATCCTCTAGTTCAGAAACAGTTCAAATCTCCATAGACATTATTCAAAGTTGGCATAGTCCAGCTGCTATGGCAGAAGTTCTAGTGTGGTCTGTAATTCTGTATACTGTAATTTATAGGTAGTCAACAGGAAAAAGGCTTGTGAAATTTTGCAGTTTTAGCACATCAGAAAGGTTGTCTCAAAGTGACTTCTAATATATTTTTATTCCACTCAAAGGAGCTGTGTTAGTCTTTAAGATACACTTTTTTCGAATACAAGTACATGTTACACTACATATCTGGATGTAATTAACCTTCAGTGACAGCCCTGCATTCCATCACAGAACACATTCTATATGAAGCTTATGACACCAGTGACATCATCACTTTCCAAATACTGTATAAGGCTTCCCTATCCATCACCTCTTCACATTTAGAAATGACTGAAGATTACCAAAACATGACAATTGGTCTTATGTACAAAACTGAGTAACAAAAAAATACATTTTCTTTACTTTTAGTGGAATTCATCACACTTTAGCCCACATCACTGACCTCTATTATATCACAAAAAATAAAAACACAATAGGAGCACCAAACCAAATGGTGATAGAGCCAAAATTGCTTCTTAGCATGATCGCATGAAGCAGACCAAACCATTCCCTCTTCACCATGGCTACAGAAGAAATATAAATGTTATAGATATAAAAGTGAGGGATGAATATTAATCAACCTACAATAAATGTACAGGTATATGAATATAAGGCCAGTTTTTAATTGAAGAATATTATTGATTTTTAATTGGAAAAATACAGTGATAGAAATGTATTAGATGCAAAAAACATGATATAAAAAAGTGAATTATCACATTGATTTTATATAGCATGGATTTTGTATTTAATATACAGGGGGCACTCGTGGGCTCACTCCCGAGACATGCTGTCTGCTTCCATAGACACAGATAGCAGAACATGGCCCTGCCCCTACTCCCTCATCATAGTATTTGATGGACAGCACAGGAGCCAATGGCTCTCACTGTTATTGATCTACCCTGTGGGGAGGGAGAAAGCGGAGAGCCGCTGCTCTCATGCACATCGCTGGATTGAGATTAGGCTCAGGTAAATATAAGGTTGGGCTTTGAGGAGAGCTAGATACAGAAGGGTTTTAGAATGTATGAAGGTAAAAAAACTTCAGCCTTTGGAACCACTCTAACAACGATCTTATTTACATATTTGTGCATTAATTGTTGATCTGTAACCCTGATGAATGGGGAAATGGTTTGGTTCGTGTAACTCGTTTGCTATTTTATGTGACCATACTATAAACCATTAAAGCAATTTGTACACTTTAACTATTTGGTTTCGCTCCTTTAGCGTTTTTATGCTTTGACTTTTCACAGGGATCAGTAATTCAGACAAAAGTGAGAATTTCACTTGGCTCTGATGAAGATAGAGTGGAAATGTGTTGGCTGTTTTCTGTGATCATACTATGAACCATGAAAGTGATTTGGACTCTTTGAACATTTGGTTTGGCACTCCTGTTGTGTTTTTGAGTCCCATTTCAGATGCCCACTTGTGGAGAACCTTGCCAGCAATCTTACCAGAGCCTGTGAGCTTGTCTTTGTTGTTTTGAACAAATGTGTTGAAGTCCTATCACCTCTTGGATAACTCTTTTTAAAGCTCTGTGATGAGCATTCAGAAGATTTTTGGTTGTGTTCGATATCTGGTCCCCTACCGCATGCCTTGGTTCCTTCCACCGGCTCCTATATCAGTACTACATTCTGTAGTGACATGAGGGTCTCCTGAAGAAACCACTCAAGCACAGAAAGGAACCAGGAATCCGACCCACTGGGAAATGTGCAGGATGCTGAGAAGTCTTCAGGCAGGAGAATCTCAGGAAAGCAGTGGTGAATGGTGGGGCAGGTAGCAGGACAGATACTTTTTAAAGACTTCTTTTGCTGGTAACATCTTTGTATTTTATTATTAAGATGATAGAGTCTCTTTAAAGCCTGATTCCAGGCAAAACTTTTATTTTGTTTTGAATAGATTAGGGGGATTAAATCTCATGTCCATTTGTCATCACTATCTTTGTTCCAATTGGGGATATTTCCTTACATGTCCTGTGCTGAAGTAATAGGTGTAGCAATCATGCACACAGAGATGGATGCTGTCATCCATTTTGTTCCAAACCCTCCATCTTGTATCTCTCTCTCTCCCTCTTTCCTCATCCCCCCTCCCTCTCTGTTGAGTGACATGTGGTCTGTTTGATGCAGAGTTCAAAAAGGCATCAAGGCCCAGCGGGAGAGCTCATGGCAATAAACCCCAATTAGCCTGACACCCATATGTCTGCGAGACTCTTGCTGGAGAAGGATCGTAAAGCCATAAACCAAGTCCTTCACTGAGTTCAAAGACATTCCAGATATGCCATAAATCAGACATCACATTCAAGACCCACTTTCCCCTATGACTACATATCTTAGAATATGAGAGACTTACATAAAAAACAGGCATATAGTCAGACCGCGCACTTTAATACAAGTCCCCTGATAGGTTACACCCCCTAGCTGACAGCTACAGGAGAGCAGAAAATGATATCTTCTTAACCATCCCAGCAGGTATGTCATATTTCATACCTAGACATTCAGCAGATGATTCTGCGTAATAATCTACGCGCAGGTGGAATTTTACATGTACCTAGGAAAAGTTATCGACCATAGTATAATTTGTGAGGGCTTTGGTCAGAGCCCGAGCTCCCCGCCTACAACTCCCTCCCCAA
Source organism: Staurois parvus (assembly GCF_062004578.1). NCBI lineage: Eukaryota > Metazoa > Chordata > Amphibia > Anura > Ranidae > Staurois > Staurois parvus. Next base: position 8,136,890 of record NW_028317805.1, on the reverse strand, counting down.
ATGAGGCGATTGGTTCTCTACTTCAGGGAGACATCCTGCTAAGTTCCTAGAAAAGGGCTGTTATGTTTGGAGTTAAGCTAAGCTGAGTTGAGCTAAGTTGAAGATTCTCCCTTTTAACATTGGAACTAACTTTGGGAGATAAAGCACCCTTTTGGCTCAGGAAACTTGATCTGCTTAAACCAGGACATTTGGCAAGTACTTTATCTAAATTCCTCTCTGTTATCTCTTTGCTGTGTTATTGCTCTCTGCATATTTATATATATATATATATATATATATATATATATAGTACATCTTTTTCTGTAAATATTTTTATTGCTACTGTGTGTGTTTAAACCTCTTCATAACCTCTCTGCGGTGACAGTATACAGACGATTATTCAGCCGTCATAGTGTTATTGCTGATATTGCAGAGTTTCCTCTTTCTCTGTACAAAAAGGAGGTGGTGGCAGTGTGAAGAGTTAATTGCGTAATTAACCTGACCCAGTAACAATCGCTCCCAGGCTGCCGTTATACAGATTGTGGTCCATTAGCTGGAAAATCTTTGTGCAGGGTGCAGCTGGGCGTAGCTTTGTTACGTACGTGACAGTGCGGTTTTAGATTGGCTACTCCTTCGGTCACGAGTTTGGTGAGAAGGGCTGGGGTCTGACGCCGCGATCATCACAATAGGAACTCTCTCCAATGAGAACACACAAAAAAATACTTTTTTAGTAGAGCAGGGAAAGGTTAGAACTTCTTACAATCACTCTCCCTGCCTTCCTATCCCCATTGCCTTTCCAATCCAAGTGCCTGCATCATCTGGTTTTTATTGAAGGGGGAGTGCTGAACCCCCAAAATGTATTGGATGTTAAAAAATAAAAAATCTTTTTAAAAGTCTGTAAAAGCTGGTGTGGTGCTCCCATCCTTCCAAAACTTCAACAAACATATTCCCGTGACAACCCAATCCCGGTTTCTTATATCAGGGTTTCTCAACCAGGGTTCCATGGAACCCTAGTGCTCCTCCAGAGGTTGCTAGGGGTTGCTTGAACAATGAGCAATTGCTGCCTCTCAGGCAAGTTCCCACTGACACCATTGATCTTTTTAGCTATCTGTAAGGGGGTAATTTTTCCCAATGACCACAGGTGTAAGGAGCATTCTTCCCACTGGCCATCACACTAATGCACGGGTGTCAAACTGATGGCCCTCCAACTGTTGCCAAACTACAAGTCCCATGAGGCATTGTAAGACTGACAGTTACAAGCATGACTCTGAAAGGCAGAGGCATGATGGGACTTGTAGTTTCACAACAGCTGGAGGGCAGCCAGTTTGATACCCCTGCACTAATGTATTTTGAGTTGTAGCTATAGTAATTTTTAGCAGGGGTTCCATAAGACCAGAAAGCTAATTCAAGGGTTCCTCTGTGTTAAAAAGGTTGAGAAAGACCGCATTTTATGAACACCACAGGGACTGGCTATGAAACTAAATCTTCTCTGGGGTCACAAACAGATACAAAAACCTGACAAGATATTTTTATTCTTTTCAGCTTTATCCAAAACTCCAAACAAAATTAGAATTCTGCATCTTTTAAAGGAATGCATTAATAAACCAAAGGGTGTTTTATATTTATGTCGGGAGTTCTTTATTTCTGTAAATAGGGTATTGTTTCCCTTTAAATACTGTGCCGAGTATTATATTCCTCCCGAAAAAAAATCTTTGCACCTCGAGGGAAAAAAAAGTGAGTGTGATATCACTTTTCATTTGAGTTTATATGGGAAATGTTACACTATAACACAGCCTATGGATTCCATTATTTGAATTAAGTTTTAGAAACTTAACAGATGTTTGCTGTCAGAGTTTTAACCTACTGTCTATTTTCAGCTGTGCACTTAATATACATTTCACCTGGTGACTCGGTAATGTTTTAATATAAAAGTACATGATTATGGAACATATGTTCAGTTTAAATACACAGTTTAATAGCAGCAGACGAGGTAACAATTAACAGTTTTGTTTTTCTGGATGTGTATGCTCCAGGTTTAAAGCTTTTTCTGGATGCTGTCCAAAATACCTTGGTTCCTACTAGCTTGACCTCTTTTGGAATCAATAAACCACATTACCTTCCATCGTGGTGTCAGATGTGGGATAAAAAAACAGCATCACGTCATTTTTCACTGTGGCCAGAGGAGGGCTAAGGCACAACAGAGAACACATCTAAATGAATTGTCTGTTCGCACCGGTATGTGAGCTTTGACTGAGTGGCAACTTTCTCAAGACCCTACAGAAGAATTCGTGCTGTGGACAGATCGCTTTACCTTGCCATGCCAAAGTCCCCAGGGTCAAAGAAAGTAAGAAATGTTTCCTCTCACTAAAAGAAAAGTGATGTCAACTATGCATTTGGTGTTTTCATCTATTAAACATCTGCAATTCATAAATTACATGCTAATATGACATAAAAAAGAAGTTCTTATTTTTATACGCAGGTGGGGAGTGGAGCTCTAATGAAAAATCACTTGTGAATGTGCTGCAGAGGCATTGTCAAGACAAAATCGCAGCCTCCCCTGTTCATTGATAGCCAGTAGGACTTCCTGCTCCCTGATGTCATAAGGTCAGTGGGAAATATTTATAGGTAGTCATAGAGAGAATAAAAAGCATAAAAGAAAAAGCATAGAAACCTTGCAAACTAATTTAAATAGTGCCCATCAAGTGCATAGAAAAATACGGTCACCATGTTTAAAGTGGTCCTAAAGCCTAAAACTTTTTACTTTATTTCAGTCTCTGCATTAAGGTAAAAAACCTCCAGTGGGCTGCTTGCCCCCAGCCCCCCTTATATTGACCTGAACCCAATCTAGTTCCATCAATGTGCACAAGAGCAGAGGCTCTCTCAGCTTTCTCTCTCCTGATTGGCTTAGACACAGCAGTAGGAACCATTTGCTCCTGCTGCTGTCAATCACAACCAGTGAGGAGGGAGCGAGGGATGGGGCCAAGCCATACTATGTGTAACTCATGGACACACAGAGCGGGGCTCAGGAGCAAGCTATGGGGCACTCAGTGTGTGTATGTGGGGGGGGGGGCGGCAGCAGGGGCGGACTGACAACTCATGGGGCCCCCGGGCATTAGGAGATCATGGGGCCCCTGTGTCCTTGCCAAAACTCAAAAAAGCCTATGAAAAAGGTACCAGGGGCATCTCATGGGGTCCCCTACTGACCCCAGGCCCTCGTGCAGTGCCCGAGTTTGCAAATGGTCAGTCCGCCCCTGGGCGGCAGACATCCCTGGCATGGGACCCAAGAAGAGGAGGATCAGGAATTCTCTCTGTGCAAAACCCACGCACAGAGCAGGTAAGTATGACATGTTTGTTATTTAAAAAAAATAAAAAGACAAGGCTTTACAATCATTTTAAATAGACTAGGTATATATCAAGCCAGTGCCTGGACAAGCTCATCCAATGCCCAGGGCAAGGATGGCAAGCTGCACCCCAACTTCCCCACTCCTGGGTAGAGAGAACATCACACTCAATGGAATAACACCAACCATTGTGAAACACCACAGCAAACTGAAGAGTCTAAAAACAGTGTACAATTATGGGGATAACAGTGGTGAAGGAAATAATTTCCCTACATGGGTGGTGTCACTAATAGGAAAAATGGTCTCGGAATTGGTTGTTTCACTAGAAGGCAAAATGTCCATGTGTTGGTGGTGACAATGGATGGAAAAAACGTCCAAGCACCGGTGGTATCACTGGAAGGAAAAAATGTCTGTGCATCAGTGGTGTTGCAAAGAGACAAAATAAAGCTGTATCAGTGTCAGTGGGGAAACATGTCCCTGAATTACTGGTGTCAGGCTGAGGGGGGTGGGAGGTAGGCTTTAAGGGGTTCATAGAACCTCAAAGTGACTACATGGAAAACTAAACAGGGCAGAAAGCTTTACAGAGGGAAGTGTTGAGGGACAGGTCATACTGGGACCTGGTTGATCAGTATAGAAGAATTCTTCTTCCTTTAGTATTCATGTGAACTGTAAAGGGACCAGACCCCTAAAGGGCTGTGACATGGGATCAGGGCCATTGGCGCTGGTAACACCTCAAGAAATCTGTTCCCATGAGGCACAGACACAGTGGGGGAGATTTACTAAAACTGGTGCACTCAGAATCTGGTGCAGTTGTGCATAATAACCAATCAGCTGCTAACTTGTTCAGTTAGGCTTTGACAATAAAACCTAGAAGTTGATTGGTTACTATGCAGACCTGCACCAGATTCTGTCTGCACCAATTTTAGTAAATCCCTCCCAATGATGTGTCAGTGTTCATGATGTACGGCACTAGACTACTTGTTCCCTACTAGCCAATAAATAGTGGTGAAGTGTTCATTTGTTAGATTCGGTTCACAGCTTCAAGACTTTATCCTAATTTTTATTTTTGGATCTTCTTTAAAGGGACCCTGTTACAAAACAAATACTACCCAAGAAAGCGTTACCTATAAAGCTGAAATAAAAAATTATATTTGCCTCTACTGACGTCACACTTTGCTTCAGGAATCACCCAGGGAAGTTTCTTCTGAAACTAACACTTCCCCAAGTGTCGATCTCTTTTGTCCCCCTCAGAGATAATGGTTCTTCCCACCAGGGGCGGACTGACCATTTGGAAACTTGGGCACTGCCCAAGGGCCCGGGGTCAGTAGGGGGCCCCATGAGATGCCCCTGGTACCTTTTTCATAGGCTTTTTTGAGTTTGGGCAAGGACACAGGGGCCCCATGATCCCCTACTGCCCGGGGGGCCCCATGAGTTGTCAGTCTGCCCCTGCCTCCCACTGACCTTCACACATCATTACCATGCAAGGATTTGGAGGTCAACAGGAGGAACCATTGAGTGCTGGATGGAGACCAAAAATCAACCATCCTTGAAGCAGGGCCTTTTTTCATTGTGAAAATACCGATACACTGCACATGCCTATTCTGCACTGCCTAATTCCATACACCATGCTTCATATTTCCTCTTCCATACCACCTCATTTTAAATGCCATGCTATACATTTCCTACTCCATACCACCTCATTTCATATGCCATGTTGTACTCTTCCTACTCCATACCGCCTCATTTCATATGCTATGCTGTACATTTCCTACTCCATACCACCTCATTTCATATACCATCCTGAACATTTCCTACTCCATACCACCTCATTTCATATACCATCCTGAACATTTCCTACTCCATACCACCTCATTTCATATACCATCCTGAACATTTCCTACTCCATACCACCTCATTTCATATGTCATGCTGTACATTTCTTGTTCTGCACTGGCTCATTCCATATTGTTGCTGTGGGGAGATCTATTGTTTCTACTGGGGGAAATTATTATTATTGCTGGTGGGGGATTTATTGATGCTGCTGGAGGATTAGTCGTTGCTGTGGGGATTTATAGTCACTGTTGGTGGGAAGTTACTATTGTTGTTGGGGGATGTATTGATATTTCTGGGGGAGTTATTTTTAATGCTGGGGAGAGTTATTATCATTGTTGGGGGATTTACTGTTGCTGCTACAGGAGTTATTATTGTTGCCATGGATCTATTGTAGCTGCTGTGGATATTTAGTTGCTGTTGGGGAGAGAGTTATTTTGCTTCAGGTTGCTTTTGGTGGTACGGGGAATTTATTGTTGAAGCTGGGGGCAGCTATAATTGTTGCTTAGGGATTTACTGATTCTGCTGGGGGATTATTGTTGCTGCTGGGGAGAGTTATTATGTTGTTGGGGAATTTACTTTTGCTGCTTGGGGGAAATATTATTATTGTTGGAGGATCTATTGTTGCTGCTCGGGGATATTTGTTGCTTTTGGGAGTTATTTTGTTGTTGGGGGGATTAACTGATGCTTCTGGGGGCTTTTGGTGGTGTGAGGGATTTAATATTGAAGCTGGGGGGAGTTATTATTGTTGCTGAGGGATTTATTGATGCTGCTGGGGGATTTATTGTGGCTGCTGGGGAGAGTTATTATTATTGTTGGGGAATTAGCTGTTTCTGCTGGGGGGGAATTATTATTGTTGTTGGGGGGGGGTCTATTGTTGCTGCTAGGGGATTTATTGTTGCTGCTGGGAAGAATTATTATTGTTGTTGGGTAATTCACTTTTGCTGCTGGGGAGAGTTATTAGTGTTGTTGGGGAATTTACTTTTGCTGCTGGGGGGAACTATTATTGTTGTTGGGGAATTTACTTTTGCTGCTGGGGAGAGTTATTAGTGTTGTTGGGGAATTTATTTTTGCTGCTGGGGGGAAAGTTATTATTGTTGTTGGGGAATTTACTTTTGCTGCTCGGGAGAGTTATTAGTGTTGTTGGGGAATTTACTTTTGCCGCTGGGGGGAGAGTTATTAGTGTTGTTGGGAAATTTACTTTTACTGCTGGGGGGAAAGTTATTATTGTTGTTGGGGAATTTACTTTTGCTGCTGGGGAGAATTATTATTGTTGTTGGGGAATTTACTTTTGCTGCTGGGGGGAATTATTATTGTTGTTGGGGGAATCTACTGTTGCTGCTGGGATTAAGTATTTAAAAGGGGTAGTGCTGGGAGCTGGGAAGTTCCTGTACCTATTCTCTGAGAAAAAAAGCCTTGCCAAGGAGAGTCAGTTTTAGAATAAGCTGCACCTGTTGATTCCTGAAACCGCCTTCAGATGGCCTCAGGAAAGGTAAGTATTTTTGTGAAGGTTCTCATTTCCCCATGTATATCTGTTTAACTACTACTATATGAAAAATAAGTAAGTAAATACGTTGTGATTTACAAGTGCAGCTTTCCTGGGGAATTCTAGTTTGATGACAGGGTCACTTTAAGTAGACTAGCCCTTTGTAGAGTGAGCCACTCCGGCCCCATTACACTTATGTGAAACTTCCATTTATTTGTTGTATACGGCTGTAGTCTAAGCCCGGTTTTACGATGAATAAAACAGAAGATGTTACGGCACTAGGTGAACACTTGTATAAACACACTTCCAGTTTTATTTCCCTGGTTCCCTTGTGCAGAGCAAACAAATTTTTACCATAATTATAAGGATAAACTGAGCATTATTTACCGTGATTAATCACCTGGACATTAGAAGATTTCACGGCATCCAGCATAACACAATAAAGAACGGAAGCCAAACCAAACTTAAGGTTTTTAGCTCCCTGTGGAAGTAAGTCTAAGAGCAGACACAAATGCAAATAGCTCTGAGTCTGCTGTACAAAACCTCTCCAGACATAAAAATTAATGGCAGTCCGTTAGTCAAAAGAAGCAACAAGTTTAATGTTTGTTTAAATATATGCAGCATTTTTCCCAAGAAATACATTTATAGAAGGATTTATGTAGTGCGGTATTTCCCATAATTGTATATTCCCATCTTCCCTATATATCTATTATTATTATAATTAATACTACCTCTATAATAATTCCATTATTATTAAGGGGCCAGTAGCTTTCATGCTTGTTATGCAGCATCTTAGCAGACAAACAGGGCTTTATTAAATGGGGAAAGAAATGGTGTGAGCACTGTAATTGAAATGCCCACAGCTTATGGGAGTTAAAGCGGAGTTTCACTCAACCTATCAAAAAATAAAAATCAGCAACTACAAAAACTGTAGCTGCTGACTTTTAAAAAACAGCTACTCACCTGTCCCTCGGTCCCGCGATGTGTCCCCCGCAGCTCGTTTCACCGTCCATCCTGTATTCCATGCGCCAGCATCTTCAGTGTGGGCACCCGGCTGTGATAGCTTGCGGCTTCACAGCCAGGTACCCATTGCGCATGCGCAAGTAGCGCTGTGCTTTGTGAAGGAGGAAGGACACCTTCCGTTTCCTATCACCTAGGCGATCGGACCAGAAGTGAGAGCGGGTACCTGTCAAATTCGGGTACCCGCTCCCCAAAGGTGCCAATCCTTAATAGGGGGCGGGGGAGCAGTCCTTAAAGAGGAACTTCCCCTTTTGGGTGGAGCTCCGCTTTAAAGTGAATACAGGCTTACTATGGCTCCTGCTGCTGTCAATCAAATCCTGTGAGGAGCGAACAGGGGTTCGAGCCGTTCTGTGTGTGTCTATGGATGCACACAGCCTGGCTTGGGAGCACATCCTCACAAGTGCCCCCACAGCACACAGCTTGCTATGGGAGCACTCAGAGATAAGGAAGAGTGGAACCAGTGGGGGACCCCAGAGGAGGAGGTAACGGGAAGCTCTGTGCAATACCATTGCACAGAGCAAGTAAGTAAAACATGTTTATCATTTTAAGAAATAAGAAATAAAATATACCTTTACAACCTCTTTAAGTTTTAAGGATTTAGCACAGGGGTGTTAAACTGGTGGCCCTCTAGCTGCAAGTCCTATCATGCCTCTGCCTTTGAGAGTCATGCTTGTAATTGTCAATCTTGCAATGCCTCATGGGACTTGTAGTTTGGCAACAGCTGGAGGGCCGCCAGTTTGACACCCATGATCTAGCAGATCCCCTGATAGTTTGTTAATTTCTTTTGGAGCAATAGTAAACGGTGTAGATGCAGATCACACACTCTTGCTTCATACACCTAAAACCAAATACACTGTTTTTCTAATGGTCATTTCTAGTCAGATTGTATCACTGGAGCCTGTAGGCACACAATTTTTGGCACTCCAAGAAACAACACAAGAATCACCACTTCTACCTTGACACGTTTTCTTATTTTCCTGGGAAAAATCTGGTTTTAAATATTGATGATAATGTGTAAATAACTTTATATGAGATCATTATTCCAACTGATAATGGAAAAAGAAAGTTTGGCCAACTATTATATAGGAAAAGCTGCCTTTTTGCCTTTGCCTAAAATCGCATTCTCAATGATAAACTTGTCCTTTGTTGTGGATGTGCTGATACAAATCTGTAAACTGTAGGTTAGCCTTCATACCCCCCAGCATTGGCCTGCTTTGTGTGGCTAAAGCCAGCCATAGATGGTTCGACTGTTGGCCAGTTCTGTAGGGATCGACCGAGACTCGAACCATGTATGGGCAGGCTGAATGTACCCAAGTTGATCGATCGATCAACTTGGGTACAACTAGCCTGTTGGGTTTTACATGTGATTATTTCTAGCAGCTATTAGCTGCTAGCAGTAATCACTGTTTTCCCAGGAGGGTCAGCCCCCCCCACCGGGAGAACAAAATGGCTGACTGTGTTGATGGGGGAACCAAGGGTTGCAGGAAAGAAAATCGCATCGCCTATGGCCAACTTCAGGGCCTGTGTTGAAGGGCTTTTGTTGGCATCAGACAGGATCTACATTCCCGTACAAGTCTACACAAGTCTCCCTGCTGACAGTTCTTAGTGCCGTTAAGATTTAACAGCCTTTATCATGCCCTAATATTGGTCTCCAATTGCACCTCATTATGATTCTAATTACATTGAATGCACAAGCCCTGAGCAAGGAGAAGCTTTTTCCCCACAATACATTGGCTGTATTTGATGCTCCTAACCAACAAACTTTTCAAAAAGACCTCTGAGTGATATGATCTTTTGTACTAGGCGCTACTCAATACACGATTTCAGCCCAGAGTTTTCCTTAGAAGTCTATGGAAATGCTAAACCTACATGAAGCAGGTTAACCCCTTCCCGCCGGCGCCTCCCGGCCCTTTAATAGTTTCAGAAGCCAGGAGGCGGGACGGGCGGGGTTTATGGATCATGTGACCGCCGTGATGCGTCATCACAGCAGTCACATGATCGGGAAAGGTCCCGATCGAAAGATCAGACCAGGACCTTTCCGTGAGTACCGGATATGTGTGTTCAGCACATGTTTTTTGTTAATTGCACGCAAATGTGTGGTCGCTCGGCGTCTAGGCCCAGACGCCGGGAGGCCGCACATTTGTGTGCTGCCGGCGTGAAGAGGTTAAATACAAGTCAGAAGGAGATCAACCGCAGGTCAAAGGCACCTATCAATAAATTTGAAAAATGATCTCAGAAGAGTTTCGAACTGATGTTATCTACACAAGCCCAAAGTCATGGACATGGGCCCTTGGACTTGGGAAAATGGAAAGACTGCAATGATCTCACAAGGTTATCTAATTAGTGTAGCTATCCAATAGTATTGTAATGATATAATGGTGATGGCATAAGCGATCCAGTTACTAGGCAGCCAGCTTCTACACCCCAGCTGATCTTTTCTGTTTTCTTGGTTTTTAGGGAAAAACAGCAAGAAGAAGAATCATAGCGGCACACCACTATATTCCAGATACCATTTTATTCTAGTACAGGGCCAACGGACATAAAAAGGAGTAGACAGAGTGTTTTGGAAGTCAAAAGATTCCTCCTATATCAGGGCTAGGATAAGCATGGGGGAAAAGTCTGTATTAACAAAATATCACTTCATCAAGGTCGTTGGACAAAAAATAAAAATATACGTTAATAATACACGATATATAACAAAATAAATAAATATATCAAGTAAGTAGGAATAAGGAAATACATATTTTTTTTTATCCTCTAGGGGAGAGTTGCCCCCCTGAAGTTTAGTTTGTCCACTCATGCACTTTTCCAATTTATGTATAAGTGCTTATTATGGATAAAATATGGTACCTTGATAAATAATGTAATATTATTGACAAATAATATAAAAGCATTGTTACTAACATTATATTTACATAATTATAGCTATACCTATGTAGCACCCTCTAGTGTGCTACTGGTGTTAGTACAGGTACATTTATTATGTCATAACTCATGGTAAGTCCTCGTGCACACTGGACGTTTTTACAACTGCTGTTTTTGGCTTTTGATATTTTTTTTTCTACAGCTAGTAAATACCCCAGCATGCTATCCTATGTGTCCATGCACACATAGACTGTAATCAACGCTTTTTTGAAAAAAAAAACAGGACTAGTGGGTTTCTAGAGGAGTTTTTTAGCTGTGAAAACGCTCTAACGCTGAAAAATTAAGCAAAAATGCTGCAAACTGGCGTTTTTTTGACAATGTTTTTGGTTAAAAGGTGCTAAAAATGCAAACGTGGAAAAACATGGGAAAACCCCGCTAAACACCACTAGACGCTAATGCAAAAATGCTAAAAAAACACTGAAAAACATATGTTTTTAACGTGACTTTACACAGCTAATGTTACCAGCATTATCAAAATGTCCCGTGTGCATGAGGACTAACTGTGTGAGTCTGTAATTAGCTCGGGTTACTTCAGGTCAGGCTGGGTGACTCAGCAAGTTGGGACTCTATCACCTACACATGGTTCTGGAGGACCATGGAAGCTTCCAGAAGTAAGTGGGTGGGAGGGGTGGAGACCTACATCTGCATGTTTCTGGGAGGCTGGCCAATCCCAGGTTTGGAGGCCCTGGTAATGTGGTAAGGCTAACCCACAAATGTGAGAGAGCCTTGCTAGTGGATGAGCCGGGTGGAAGGTGGAGTGTTAAGAGGACTGTTGGTGGACTGGGAGGGGTCCCCTAGGTCTAGGGGGGGCTTGGCCTCCAGGCTGGGCTTAGGAAGATCCATTCAGCATCACAGTATGAACAGAATCATTGCCTGGGAGCAGTGGGAGCAAGGAAAACAGAGTTAGTACATCAGCACACCCAGGGATTCACAAGGGGAGAGAATGCCACATTTAGCAAGCTTTCAAATGGCAGTGCTGTGCTTAATCCTTTATCCTTGTCCTGGGAGATCTTCAGAGCAGCCAAGAGGGCTGGTAGTGTCTGCAGGCTGTGGAGCTGGGAGCAGTTCTACAGGGGAGAGGAGAAACTATTGCAAGTAGCTTGCAACAATCTGTGCTGACTTTCAGAGGGGCTGAGAGTCCCTAACCCATAATGGATTGTTGCTACTGATCCATAAAGATTGATTGCATTCAAGGAGGAGAACAGTCTGGGATCTTTTTCTGCAAATAGGAAGAAAATTGTTCCTGTGCATTGATTCAATCAAGTTGGGCATCCCATAATCCCTATTACACCATCCAAGTTATTTCCCCTAATAAAATAACAAAAATCAAGCTCATGGACTGTTCACTGACTGTGGATGCAAGTGTGGAAAATGCATGTTGTCTGGCTCTGCGAAACTTAGGGGACCCAAAAACACAGCAGTCCTAAAGAGGGTAGCGCAACACCTATATGGTCTGATTAACCCCTTGACGCCGACGTCACACAAATATGCAGCCTCACAGAACTGGGCTTTGTTCCATGGGTCCGCATATTTGCGTACCTATCTTTGTGCTGGGAGTGCGCCGCACTGCGCATTCCCAGCACAAAGACCGCGGTGTCACTGAGAGCCCCGGGTCCCATTCTAACGATCGGGATCTGGGACTCCCGATTCCAGGTCACATGATCATTGTGATAGCCTCTGATTGGCTATCACAGTGATCAGTCACTGTACAGCCCGGCCCTCTTGTTTTTTTTCTCTCTCTATGAATGGAGAAGAGAGATACATTGTATCTTTCTAACTCCTGGCATAGAGAGAAAAAAAAATGTTTGCAAAAAAAAATAAAGAAATAAATATTAAAAAATAAAGAAAAAATACATAGATCAAGGTTTGATCTAGTTCAGTGCCAGGGTCAAGGTCAGGGTCAAAGGTAAGGGTCAAAGGTCGGGATTTAAAAAAAATTGGTTTTTCAGTGTCAGTGTGTTTTAGGTAAAACAACAAAGACAAAAACAAAATGCGCACTAATGTTTCTGGGCTGTAGTATGGGTACAAACAACAAATAACATACACATATATGGTATCACTGCGATCGTCAGGAGCTGGAGAATTTATTTTGGGTTGTTCTTTGGTGGTAGGTTATGGTAGTAACAAGAAATACACAGCAAAAAAAAAAGAAAAAGGTTTTTTTACTATTTTGGGCCAGTTTTCCTTTGATAATAAAAAAAATCAGGAGATATCCATTACCATTTACCACCAAATGAAAGCCCAATTTGTCCTGAAAAATACGTGGTATAGTTCACCTGGATGTACAAAGTAGTTGTGATGAAATGTTGTTCTTAAGCATTTAGATTTGTTTTACCCTTAGGCATGAAGGGGTTAAGCAGACAGGGTCTGAGAATTGCGGAACAAATAATCATTAATTCTGAAACATAAAGTCTGTTCAACTTGTATGTGAACAATACATATTCATTTACATGGCTGTGGTGCTATGAGTGATAGCAATGCCATTTTTTCAGGGTTTTTTATTAATTTTGTGTATACTTTTATGAAATTGTAAATAAAATGTATTTCTTAATTTACTGTTTGGTAATAATAAATGTCTTACGGCAAATGGTGTGACACCTGAAATATGCCCATTCTACATACCTAGTCTAGTATTTTCTGTTACTGGGATGTGGTGTTGAGATCACCAGTGCATAAAGGGACAAATTCTGAGGCTCTGTGGCTAACCTGTCAACAGGAGGTGGGCTACACAGGACAGTTGGGCAAGTGTGTGTGTGTGTGTGTGGTGGTGGTGGGGGGGGGGGGGGGGTTGTTTTATTAAGACTCTGCAGACAGGTATTTGGTACTTAGTGCCACACTATAAAATATCAGTGGAGGACTCTTCTGCATCCAGCGCCCCTGTGAACTCCACCTAGTCAGCTACCATGCTATGGACTAGATTACTGGTGTCCAACTTGAGGCCCCTAGGCTGCATGTGGCTCTTCGCTTGCCTTTATCTGGCCTTTAGGCTTGTTTCTCTCATTGATACATGGCTTTATACCTCCTACTGACACCAACAATGGTGTATTATTCCTCCCATGGACATCAATAACAAGGCACTATTCCTCCCACTGACACCAATGATAGGATACTTTCCCTCCCACTGACACCAGCAATGGGGCACCATTCCTCCCATTGACACCATCGATGGGGCACTATCCCTCCCACTGACACCAATGATAGGATACTTTCCCCCCCACTGACATCAGCAATGGGGCACCATTCCTCCCATTGACACCAACAATGGGGCACTATCCCTCTCACTGAAACCAATGACAGGGTACTTTCCTTCCCACTGACACCAGAAATGGGGCACTATTCCTCCCATTGACACCAATGATGGGGCACTATCCCTCCTACAGACACCAATGACAAGGTACTTTCCCTCCCACTGACACCAGCAATGGGGCACTATTCCTCCCATTGACACCAAAGATGGGGCACTATTTCTCCCACTGATACTATGGGGCACTATTCCTCCCATTGACACCAATGATAGGGTAATTTCCCTTCCACTGACACCAACAATGGGGCACTATTCCTCCCATTGACACCAAAGATGGGGCACTATTTCTCCCACTGACACTAACTATGGGGCACTATTCCTCCCACTGACACTAACTATGGGGCACTATTCCTCCCATTGACACCAATGATATGGCCATATTCCTCCCACTGACACCGATGATGGGGTACTACTCCTCACATTGACACCAACAATCGGGCGCTATTCCTTCCACTGACACCAAGGTTGGGGCACTATTCCTGTTCCTACTGACCACAGGTGTAAAGATGTTATTTTTGCTTTCACTAACCATCAAGCCTGCAGCATTTCATACTCCCCCTGGCCATAGTCCGGCTCTCCAAAAGTCTGAAGGACAGTAAACTGGCCATTTGTTTAGAAAGTTTAGAGACCCCTGTACTAGATCATTGATACTCTGCCTCCTCGGCCTAGTCCTGCACTGACCATGGACATTGCTTGAGAACAGCTTTGACTTTTTTCCTTGGCCGGAGATTCATGATCTGCTCCAGTATTTTACACTGCCAGATGTTTATAATGATCTTTCACAATCTGCTTTCCAAAGGGATCCCTAGTAAATCCAGGCCTGACTTGTAAAGAGTTATATCTGGCTGCCATCATGGGTAAATTATAGTGTGAAGTATACGTTTGTGTTTGCACTCTCCACTGACAATAAATCCGTCAGGGCTGTTGGACCGGTGTCAGGAGCACGGTGAGCTTTTCTGTGCAGGAATGTCATGCCTGCTGACTGCAGATTGGACTGCAGCTAACGGAAAACATGGCCTCTCACTGAGTGACCCCGACTCATCTGTAAGCCATAATTCTCTACGCTTGTCACAGGAAGCTGTTGAAGACTCCTAATCATGTTACAGGGCCAAACATGCCATACAGATATCTGCAGACATAGAAGATAAATTTTCCATGTCACAACTTTTCCAGTAAATTATGCAAAGCCTGTTAATGCTGCCTCACAAATTGTCAGTTGTTGGAGGAGGGAGAGGGAATGGAAGCTGGAAAAAACACCAGTTTAGTTATCCTAAGTTTAGTTGTCTTCTTAAAAAAAAATAAAAAATAACCAGCACAAGGGATGATCCTTACATTGAGTAGGGTCTCTTTCACACGGATGTTCCGATTGGGACCGCCTGCCCGTTTTTCAGGCGGTCCCAATCGGAACCTCCATTCCCCTCTATGGCAGACATGTGTCCATTTACACCCACTGACATCCGATCCGATCTGATCCACCAAAAAGGGATGGATGACGATCCAATTCTCTTTCTGTCCATCGGATCGGGTCGCATGAAAATGGACAGGCGGTCTGTTTTCATCCGACAGTTCATTGAGGAGAGTGAGCAGCTCTGTGTCTGCTCTGCAACAACAGAGGGAACACAGACCTGTCATCCACTTGCTCAGCGGGAATCAGCAGAGAGATCCCCCACTGAGCAAGCGGATCCACTAAACGGGTCTGCTTTGTGTGAAAGGACCCTAAGAAGCTGCTCTTGTTCTCCTGGCTTCTCTCTTAATCTTCCATCCTCTCCCACGCTCATACCCCCACAGCAGTTATCTTCTGGTGCTGGGGGGGTTAAAGTTGTTGTAAACCCTCACATATACCCACTGAAGTGACTGGGCTCAGGAGATACACAGAAATGAATCAAATCCTCCTATATCAGTTGTACCAGTTTATCTACAGCGGTCTTTCCCCTACATCCATGCAAAGTACAGAATTTACAAAGCATCTCTCAGCTGTTCTGATGGCTTCTCTCTTAATCGTCCATCCTCTCCCACGCTCATACCCCCACAGCAATGATCTTCTGGTGCTGGGGGGATTAAAAGGGGTTGTAAACCCTCACATATACCCAGTGAAGTGACTGGCCTCAGGAGATACACAGAAATGAATCAAATCCTCCTATATTAGTTGTACCAGTTTATCTACAGCCGTCTTTCCCCTACATACATGCAAAGTGCAGAACTTACAAAGGATCTCTCAGCTCTGAAAAAAAGGGGGTGGAGAGCTGACGTTACATCATTGCGGAGAGCTCTGAGAGCTGATTGGAGGGAAGGGACACCCCCCCTCCACGCAGCACACAGGAACAGAGCTGAGGTTGTCAATCTGCTGGAGGTCCCTCCCCTGTTACCATTTTTCTCTTGGTGTCAGGAAAACTTGTCAGATGTGGTTCTTGCTGACAGCAGAGGAACAAGTCACCAGACAGAAATGACACTTAACACTCCTAACTGAGACAAGTACAAACTATAGAAGGATATGCTTTGTCCATATTTTATGTCTGAGGTTTACAACCATTTTAATACAGCCACTGGACCAGTATCTGCCCTTTCCGCCCCCTCCTCTATTCATAGAAGCTGTACTATACCTTCCAGCATTAGTTCCAGATCAGCAGATCTAAAGGTGCTGGGATTATTTGTAACCCATTCACCCCCTCCTCTTCTATATTCCGATTGTCCAAACTGTCTCTTTATTGACCTGTTCATTTTTCCCCTCACCTCTCCTATTCTGCACATTGACACATTAACTCTCTTCATCTCTATCCTCCCACTGTATGTGACCTGTACAGTAAACCTTTCACCTCCTCCTCCCTCTGTGTATGACCTGTACATTAACTAGTTCCAATCCGGGCCAATTCTAACATTCTCCTTCTACATGTAAAAATCCTCATTTTTTTTTACTAGAAAACTACTTAGAACCCCAAACATGATATATTTTTTAAGCAGAGGCCCTAGAGAATAAAATGGTGGGTGTTTCATATTTTTATGTCACATGATATGTGCTCAGCAAATTTTTAGCGCTTTAACTAATTGTAATGCGCAAAAACACAACATAATACCCAATTGTTTGGTAAAATATGAAAGATGATGTTATGTCAAGTAAACAGATACCAAACATGTCACACTTTAACATTGTGTGCGCTAGTGGAACAAAGCCAAACTAAGGTACCTAAAAATCTCCATAGGCGATGCTTTAACAGCCTTTACAGGTTATCAGTTTAGAATTATTTCTCTTGCTCTGATGTTCGTGGTGATACCTCACATGTGTGGCGGGATCGCCATGTCGATATGGATGCGGGAACAATGATTGTGGTCTCATTTGCACATGAGCAGGGGGGCGACAGGAGGTGCTTTAACCACTTGAGCTCCAGAGGATTTACCCCCCTTAATGACCAGGCCTCTTTTTGCTACTCGGCGCTGCACTAATTCAACTGATAATTGCGCGGTCATGCAATGCTGCACCCAAACAAAATTTACGTCCTTTTTTTCACACAAATAGAGCTTTCTTTTGGTGTAATTTGATCACCTGTGCGCTTTTTATTTTTCATGCTATAAACAAAAAAAGGCCAACAATTTTGAAGAAAAACAATATTTTTTATTTTCAGCTATAAAAAATATATAGTAAACTCAAAGTTGGTTATAAATTTAGGCCAAAATGTATTCTGCTACATGTTTTTGGTCAAAAAAATCCCAATGAGTGTATATTGATTGCTTTTTGTGGAAGTTATAGCGTCTACAAACTATAGTATAAATACTGCAATTTACGCCATTTTTTTGCTATACAGCGCTGCGCTAGTTTAACGGACTATTGCGCGGTCATGCAATATGGTACATAAATGAAATTTACAACCTTTTTTCCCCACAAATTGAGCTTTCTTTCGGTGGTATTTGATATTTGTGCGGTTTTTATTTTTTGTGCTATAAAACATGTCCAGTAAAAAAAAAATGCAAAAATCAAATTTAGTCATAAATGTCTGCCAAAATGCATTCTGCGACATGTCTTTGCTAAAAAATAAAAACCCAATACGTGTAAATTAATTGGTTTACGTGAAAGTTATAGCGTTTACAAATGGCGGGAAAGATACTGGGATTTTTAGGGTTTTTTTTATACTAATAATGGCGGCGATCAGCGAATTATGGCGGCGATCAGGGACTTATGGCAGCGACCAGCGACTTATGGCGGGACTGCGGGACTGCGGCAGACATTTTGACATTGGGGGGTACTGACTTGGGGTCACTGACATCCCCAAAAACACTAATAAAGTGATCAGTGCAAAAAAAAAAACTGACCCTGTACTAATGGCAATGGGGAGGAAGGGGTTAACGTTATTTAGCAGGGAAGGGTTATAGGAGTGAGGGGAGTGTTTTACTAGGGGGCGGGGGTGTGTACTGGGCGGGACAAGGCTGATCGAGAAAGAGAAACTGTTCTTTCTCGATCAGCTCATCCTTGAGCTGAGAAGGAAGTGACAGACAGCACAGCTACTGCAGCTGTGCTCTCTGTCACTGTTTGCCGCCGATCGCCGGGACATAGCCGCTAAGGAGCGGCTGTGACCCGGCGACTGACATCTGCGGCGGTGATCCACGGGACAAATAGGGCGGCGGCGCGCCTCACGCATGCCCCCTATTTGTTTACAAAACACACGTCTTAAAACGTGGTTTTGCCTGCGAGTGCCGCCCTTCCTTTGTATATGTACAGTGGCAGGGCGGCAAGTGGTTAACAAATGTTTTATTTTACTTCATAATTTATTTTATTTTCATTTTTTTTAACACTGTACCTTTCATTTTTTTTTCAACTTTATTGCTATCACAAGGGATGAACGATATCCCTTGTGATAGCATGGGCGGTGACAGGTGCTCTTTATGGAGATATCTTGCGTCTATTAGACTCCAGACATCCACAGACCTCTTCTCTGACCTCCAAAGAAGCCTATCAGACAGATCTGACTATTCTCAGAGCGCACCAGTACGGTCACATTATCAACTCCCAGCAGTGTTACTGTCCCCATATGAGCACCGCTCACAACCTTAGATGTGGTGGCTGCATTTGGGGTTTTTTTTGCCTTCTTTCCTCTATTTTCACCTGGTGATCCTGCCAGTAGCACACTTCTTATCCTGGAATGGCAACCTCTATCACTGCACTGTATTTAAGGAGAAGCAGTGGTATCACCTTAGCACAAGACATGTGCCAGGACTACAGAACACCTCCCTCTCTCCTCATTGCCATCACATTAAATGGAGATGTTCTTTAGTTCACAGAGGTAACCTAGGTCAATAACACTGCTTGAGATATCAGTGCTGTAGTCACAGTTACAGTGTACAGGAAGTTATGAGCTCACTGCATTCTTGGCAGGATTGACAAGTAGTTTTCTGCATTCATTGAACAGATATAACAAATCATATATTTTTACCGGGCAAAAGAGAGAAAACATGGGGAGTTTTTTGTTTGCTTGTTTGCATACACATTAAACAAAAACAGAATAGTTTTATGGAAGAAAATATTTTTAGCACTGTGAAAGACCACCTGAAAAGTCAGAAGATTCTCATTTAGAAGGGAACAATAAATATTTTTATTGGAATTTGGGGGAAAAAATACACAGAACAGGAAGCAATTGCGAATATCTAATAGCACATTTGTTGTGCATCCTGATTAGAAGTACTTCACTGTGACTTTGCTTTACTGTTCCACAATTCTTTGGTCAACGCAAACCCAGATTTTTTTTAACATTATCATTTAATTTAATCTTTTATTAAATGTTTTGCAAGTCATTTATATATTGAGCACACTGACATTTCCAGAAGGCTTGCCTTTATCAATTTTTAATTTATTTAATTTATTTTCATAGTAGTTCAAAAGATTATGTAATTTCCTTCAGTATTTAAGAAAAAGAATTCATATGGTCTTCATAGGCACCAACACTATGAGGTGGCAATGACTGTAAGATGGGTTTTCTAGACCTCTGAGCCTGTCCAAAAATTCAAAGGGTGAGATTTACTAAAACTTAGACTCTGGTGCAACTGTGCATGGTAGCAAATCAGCTTCTAAATTCAGCTTGTTCAATTAAAATTGGACAATAAAATTTGGAAGCTGATTGGTTACTATGCAGAGCTGCACTAGATTTTGCACTCTCCAGTTTTAGAAATGAACCCCCAAAGTATACTAAGTTTTTGCAAACTTACAAAAAGATGTTGAATGTTTTTGCATCTAGCAGCTAGGGCAGTTCCCAGTATTCACTAACTCTAAAACTGGTGTAGTGCTACTCCCGTAGGAGCGGAATACTGTCCAGGTCTTCCCCAAAAGCTTTGCCCTGCAGCAAGGCACATAGGCTCATTCACGCGTTTCTTCAATGACCATTCTAAGGTATTGGTTTTGAGGTTTTTATTTTTGGAGAACTTGGATAGGGATGAGAGAATTAGGTGGGAAACTCCAAAAACAGAAATTATATACAGTTGAGGACTTTAGGTATTCTTTCGGATAGGCTATGACAAAGTCCATGCTTGAAGCAAACAGTAGACTTCAGCTTTAAGGTAGCAGTAGTAATAGTAGCAACAAGCTTGAGTAGAGTCTCTTGAAGTAGGAAATTAAGTGGACAAAGCTCTTTGTAACACCAGCTGGAGCCCCTTTTAGCTAGACCCACAGCTGACTCCCAAGCACCAGAGGGGCTTAAGTAGCGCACAGTCTCTAAGATCCTTTAAATTTGTCTGTACCCACAAGGCCCAAGAGAAGCTGGTTGCCCTCCTCCATACCAGACTAGATCTTCCATAGATGGCCCTCTCAGTCAGCTTTAGCAGAACCCGAGTCTCAGCATTCAGGCCCTCAGGTAGCCCACCTGAGGCCTATGGCAGTAGATCTAGCTACATTGCCTAGGAGGGCAGCTATTGGCTCCAGGCTGGAACATTCCTATACAGGAAAGACCAAGAGCCCAGTGTATTCACAGAACATATAGTTACCCAGCATGCCATCAGAGCCTCTCTCTCTGGGATAGGCCAGGGCTGTATCAATATTCATGTTGCCATCTGCATAGCTCCACACCTATTATCCAGAAACATCTCTGGTTGCAGAGGGAGCTGTCAGGCTGGCTGCAGCTGATCACACGGAACAGACCTAACTAGCAGAACACAGCAACACCGATACAGTGTGCAAGTTATGCTTTTACCTAACAACAATTACAATCTCACTGTTTACAGTGGGGCAACTAAATTTACCTATCAAAACACACACTAAATCTAAATGTAGCACCTATCTAAGAGAGTGCTACACTGGATGTAGTGTAGCAGAAATTACCTGTAATGAACAGGCCACCTACACAGTCCGTTCAATGTACAGCCAATCAGGTAGGCTCTAGCTCTTGGCTATGTTCTTAGCCAGTTGTCATCTGACCAGGTTCCCCCATTGGAAGATTTTCCTTCACCTGTTCTGGTGACAATATTGGACTTTTCAGATGGCCACCAAGACCAATAGAGAGGGTGCATCTATGCAACAGAGTTACAGACAGCAATAAAATATGATAGGGTCCCTAACCCTTTGCTACTCAATCCGAAAAAAAAAATTTAACTTGAAAATGGGGACAACTGATATTTCCATATTGTACTATGAAATCACTTAAATTTTGATAAAGAGCCACATGGGTCCCTTTTTATTGGTAACTGTTGCAGATTGAAGTTTATAGCCAATGGTGAAGGTTTAGAAGCGTTTTACTGCTGGTGGTGCCCAAACTGGGGAGATTCACTCTCCATTGTCACCAGGAAGAGAAGGGAGTAAAAATCCAAAATGTTCAATTAGTCACCTAAATGAAAACAGAAGGAAAATCTTTCAATGAGGAAACTTAATAAAAGGGGAAATGGGTGCACTGGATGACACAGGATGCTATGGGATACACTGGAGACATTGGGCACATTGGGTTCACTGAAAGACACATTGAAGCTAGGGGTCACAAGGGGGCATACTATGGTCACTGGATGACAATGGGCACTCCGAGGTGCATTGGAGCTGTGGAGCACACAGGGGCTCATTGGCGTTGCTGAATGGCACAGAACAATCTGGAGTGCACTGGAGTCACGGGGCACACTGGGTTCAATGGATAACACAAGACACTCTTGGGGACACTGGAGTCACAGAGTGCGCTGTGTTCATTGGATGACACGTACACTCTAGATGTACTAAAGCTACAGGGCACACAAGGACACACTGAGGTTACTTGATGACACAAACAGCAAACAGGGGCACACTGGGGTCAACTGGATACCACAGGACACACTGGGTGCACTGGAGCCACAGAGCACACAGTGGCATACTGGGTACACCAGATAACAAGTGATGCTCTGGGGTGCACAGGAGGCATAGGGTGCACAGGAGTGCATTAATGTTGATGGGGTGCACAGGATGCTCTGGGGTGCACAGGAGGCATAGGGTGCACAGGAGTGCATTAAGATTGATGGGGTGCACAGGATGCTCTGGGGTGCACAGGAGGCATAGGGTGCACAGAAGTGCATTAAGGTTGATGGGGTTCATAGGATGCTTTGGGGTGCACTTGGTGCTGGGACACTGATACACAGGGGGAGAAATGGTATGGTGAATACTGGCAGTAGAGGAAGGACTGGGGGTTAAGAGGACTGGAGACAAGAATGGGGACATAGGTAAGAATACTACAACAGGGGGCTCAATTTAGGCATAGTGTTGTGTTCATTGAACACCAAGCTAAGCGCCACCTTGACATTTAAATTGTGCCAACCAGGAGATAGGATGTGACACCAATCAGAAAAGGTATCTCATGATGGGTCATGTCACCGGCCCGCTGGGACAGGTCAGTGTTACTATACAGAAAATGAAGAAAAAAAACCTGGCGGTGGTTGTTAACCTCTGACATAAAATATGAACACAGCATATCTCTCTGCATTGGGAACTTGTCTCAATCCAGAGCACTAAGTGTAATTTCTGTCTACTGCCTCATTCCTCTGCTATCTACATGAGTCACTTCTGACAAAATGTCATGACACGAAGTGATAAAAAGGTGACAGGGGTGGAGGGAGCTCCAGTACACAGCCTGTGATTGACAGCCTCAGCTCTATTTCTGTGTGCTGTGTGAAGGAGGATATAATTCATCTCTGTGTATCACACGAGGCCAGTCACTTTACTAGGTACAGTATATGTTAGAGTTTACAACCACTTTAAGACTACAACACATACATAAAGAATAATATACAAAGGCTAATAATTTTTCATTATATTAGTGAGTTTTCTCTTTGAACGTGTCAACTTGACATGCAAAGGTGACCTTACACTTTACTAAAGAGCCTCAAAGTGGGAAAATACATAGAAAGTGTATTTACTAATATGTTATATGAAATTTGTGTTTGGTTGTTTAATATGTGTAGATTTGCAGTCAGTTTTAGTAGAGAAGTGACCACTGGTGGGTAGAGACCACTTGTAATGACAGATATGGAATCATTTGGTGAGATGCTGCAGATTGTGAAAATGTGTACATTAGTAATATTTCCATATCAGCCTCCATCACCTCCAATTGTGATATTTACATACAATTCTAGTTATTACAGTGAATATTTTCATGAGACTTCAAGACAATCACAATCCGCCCTCTTCTTCCTGCCCTCTTCATTTCACAGACGGTAATGTGAAGCAGCACAAGGTCTTTTCTTCAAAGTCATTTTTGGAAATGGAAGTGCAGCCAGGTGCCGGCTATATCATTATGCCATTGAGGGACGTTTGCAGATGAGACTATGGTTAATCCTTTTCTCCCTTGTGGCCAGTACTAGGGCTGCTACAGCACTTCCTGTTATCAGAGTCGATCCAGTTCTTCTGACAGAAGAGAATCCTGGGACCTGTAGTCCTATAGACAATACACACTGTATTCCTGAGTGCTGATTGAACTACAACTACTAGACAGCGGGCAAACTAGAAGGATGCTGGGAGAGAAGATATATTCTACAGCAAGGGACCGGCTCGCTTTCTTGGTGCAGGATTCAGAGCTGAACACAAGGGGACTGCCATTCTCTTCCAAAGACAGATTGCTGGCCTACTGGTGTGGGACTCTGCATATCAGTGGTGACACCAATCACCGCACTGGATCACATCAGTGTCTTTGTATTGGAACTATCACTATCCAGCCTTCACACAGACATCTCTGCTTGCTGCGCTGACAGGCCATGTGACTGTAGCTCTGCACATCCCTGCAAACAGCCTAGGCAAGAACTCTGTTCCTAAGAGGCCGTGCTGTCCATGGGATTGATGAGCAGGTTGATGCCCAGCCTCTGTCTGTCATCACACCAGAGACACTGCAGACAGATTTACACTTCAGTACCAGGAGACCTATGCTTTGAATAGTGTCACGGCTTATCTGTTTAACTTCATTGAATTACTTATTCACTATTCACTAATGCTTACGGGTCCCACCATTGCTAGCAGAAGACACTGGATACCACTATATCAGAAAATGTGAACATTGCAGAAAGTTGCCAAATCTAGTTAAAGGCACCTTTCCTCTTCTAAGGCCATTGCTATTCAAATGCTATTTGTGCAGGAGTATACATTTACATAATTCTTTGCATGCCCCATTGTGATGCCAGAGGCATGGAGGGAGCTGATAAGTCAGCAAACCTTTTCTTCTTTCTCTTACTGCTGGTGTTGCAATTAAAGCTATTCTAAAGTTTCATTTTTTATTTTTGTCAAATAGCAAACATGTCTATACTTACCTGCTGTGTGCAGTGGTTTTGGATTCTCCTCTTCTTGGGTCCCCTGCCGACTCTCCTGGCTCTCCCTATCTGTCAGGTGCCCCCACAGCAAGCAGCTTGCTATGAGGCACCTGCTGCTCTGTGTGTCCATTCACACAAAGAGCTGTAGCTTGGCCCTGCCCCACCCCCTCTCCTCATTGGCTGACTGGCTGGGATTGACAGCAGGGGGAACCAATTGCTCCCGCTTGCTGTCTCAGCAAATGAAGAGGCACTGACCTGGGACAGAATGCATGAAGGTAAAAAACCTTCAGCCTTTAAAACCACTTAAAATAGCTTACTAGTTATGACTGTATAACCTGTTAAATGTAGCTAATTCCTGATTCCTGTTTTACCATTGTTCTATGTTTATGTGTTATCTGGGGTTGTATATCCTAAACCCATTATTCTTGTGGTCTACTCTTTTGAACAAGACTAACATAGAGGTGTTACTAAAGAATTGTGTCTCTTGCATTATTATTCTATACTGTTGAAATATGTCAGAACCCAGAGTGTCAGAGGTGTCGGGAGGCTTGCAAGGTCAGGGCAACCGCTGGGGACAAGTATTATCAAGTGGCCCCTGCAGGGGTAGCACTACAGAAGGATGAGATAATAATGTTCCCTTCTGGACTTTGTTAAATCACTTTCTATAGTAAAAACTTTCTGACATATTCCTTTTTCCACTTTCCTGAAATACAGAAAACAAAGTACTGTATATCTTGATTACAGTTTTCCTGACAGATATGTGACATTTGATTAGTTTTTCTAACAAGGTTATTTCCAAATGTATTTTCAAACGTGCCATAATACAGCATGGCCATCACAGACTGGCAAAGAATGGTAGAAGACCTGGACTTAAAGTAATATTAAACCCAAAACCATAAATATATATATCAATCTTTAGATACAGTGGCTGCATTCGTTTTCTTTTTTTAGGCCTTTTCCTTCTGGTTTCACCTTGTGATCAGGCTAGTAACACACCTCCTATATGAGAGTGTCTTTACCATTGATGAAGATGCACAGGAGGCAACTTTGGGCAGTAGTATTGTCAGTCTGGGGGAGGGGAGTGTTAGTGTTACTAGCAGATTTAAATACAGTAAAAAACTGAATCTAAACTTCAGCTAATACTTTATAATCAGTTAAAGTGTTACTAAACCCACAACAGTAAAATCAGTCTGTATATGCAGTAAAGCATGCTGGTTATACTCACTGTGGAACCTAAGGGGTTAATGCTCTACATTGTGTAAAAAGGATGTTTGATCGTGACTTCTCTGCCCCTCCTCTTGTTCAAATGTCCACTCTGATAAG
Source organism: Staurois parvus (assembly GCF_062004578.1). Taxonomy (NCBI): domain Eukaryota; kingdom Metazoa; phylum Chordata; class Amphibia; order Anura; family Ranidae; genus Staurois; species Staurois parvus. The sequence goes on along the minus strand of NW_028317805.1, from coordinate 8,110,963 downwards.
ACAGACTGAACCGGTAGTCTTTCTGCACATGCTCAGTTTAGTGTGTATTGCTTGAAATTGTTTTTTTTTTCTTGGGAGAGTGCATGTGATCAGCACAGGGCCAATCAGAACTGTCCAGACAGACAGACAGACATCCTCCTAGTGCAGAAAGAAAACTCCTCCTACAAGCTTTAACCAGTGCTCAGCTGAAGTCACAAGACTGCTCTAACTGCTGATGAGAAAAGGTATTTAGCAGTTTATATTTACTAAAATAATTGCATTTCCATGTTCTGTGTACAGTGGGAGACCAGATATAGTGAATGCAGGGCCATGGGTTTAGTAACACTTTAAAGCAAACATTTTTTCCTTTTGGAATAAAGGTTTTGCATAAATAAATAAAAGTTGATCATTGTAAGCACTCCTGCTTGTGTTAAATGGTTTATCTCATCTCTGCAATTGATAAATTCTGCTGGAGAGCTTGTTCATTTGAAAAACAACAGACTAACTGGCTGGATCACCAGATGAAAATAGCAGAAAGAAAGCCTAACTGACAGGAGTTCTGGTAGGATCAATTGCTTTTTATTAACACATTTTGAACAGAAAAAAACAAAACACTTTGAATTAGACCAAAAGCAAGTAAGAAAAGTTTACTGTTAGGACTTCCATTCACTTTAAACACTATCAATCAGTTAACAGCCATAGTGCCGTCAGCTTTGCTGAGCTGAAGCTGGAATCCTGTAGTGAAAGCTACAAGGGAGCTGCCATTGCTGACCTTCTTCCATGAATGCTAGTTGCTTGGCTCTTATCTTGCCTCGATACTGTCCTAGTCACTGACGTGGAACAGCTAGGTAGATTAGAATGTGTCAAAATTCCTGATCTGCATTACGTTTCAAGTTTGTTGTGATGCAATGTTACCTGTTCGCAGTTTGCAGAACAGGCAAACTAAATGGTCAGATTTGGCTTGGCCACCCATATGAACCTCACTTTATGAATTTAGTGGCAGGATTACAGGCACCCCTAATGACAACTTCCTACTGGATCGCAAACATGTTTAGTTGCTATAAAACTAGTTGCTGCCTGCATCCTTGCAACCAAGGATACTGCAGGGTGGCTGCCAACATCCTAGCAACCAATATCATTGGTTGTTAGGACACTGGCAGCTGAATTGTTATGGGGGTAAAAAGCAATGACACTGTTGGATAACGATTATGTGGGGTTGCAGGGAGAATGGGAATTACCTACATCCTATCAACCAAGGACACTGTGCAGGTCAGCAGTCTGCATCCTAGCAACTAATGACATTATTGGTTGCTAAGATGCAGATAGTTGCACAGTCATTGGTAGTTCTGGTGCACCATTGCAAACCAATCACGGTGTTCAAAATAAAAGGGGTCTGCCATGACTTTAGGCAGCTTCTATATTTTATCACTAAATTTTCACTTAAGAGTTCCTTCAAAAGAAACATGCAGTTTAGACCTTTTTAACAGATGACATTTACAGCGTGTACATAGCCAGAACTTTTTATGGTAGTGTTGGATAGTGCAGAGAAGGATCAGAACAACTTTCGTATGTTTATTGTTGTCTGTGTCCCCACTGGAGAGATTGCACTGGTGACCATTGTCACTGAGACAGAAAGTGATGGGAAATCCAAAAATTTACATTTGTCAATGAAACAAGAGGTGAGGATAAAATCTTCCAATGAAGACCTTTATTTTGCTGACAACTGTCCAAAAGTGAGATTTCCTCTCACTTTCTGTTGCATCCTTGGGTCAGGAAGTGAGGGAAAATCTTGCCAACATGACACAAAGAGCTAAAAAATAACCCCTTTCCTATTTTTCCAAAACTAAAAACGTTTTGGCTATATCTACCCTTGTGGGCAGGGTGTAGTATAGTGTGTCGGTGAGCAGTGAATACACAGAGGTAGTGATGGGCAGAATGCCCCCATTTTCGGTTTGCGGTCAAAAATTTTAACCTAATGAATGTTTGACCGCAAACTTCGAACTTAATGCAAGTCTATGGAACTCGAACTTGTAAATTCAAAAGTGCCCATTTTGAAGGCTTATATTAAAGGGGCAGACATTTTTCATTGCGTAAAGTACAAAAATTAAAAATTCCTTTAAATATCATGCCTGGGGGGTCCCCTAAGCTACCTGCAAAATTGCACATCTGTACATTGAATAGAACCTGATGCAGCAGGACTGACTTTTTTTTTTTCTAAAAAAAAATGACTTTATTTAAAAAAACAAAAAACATTGTGGGGTCTTCCCCCAATCCATACCAGGCCCTTTAGGTCTGGTAGGAAGGTTAGGAGGGACCCCACAGCAATTTTTTTTATTAAAGTGCATACCCTTTAGGCCTGGTAGGACTTTTAAGGGGAACCTACCTCCCAAAATGGGGGAAAAAGTGCGTGGGGTTCCCCCCAAAAGCTATAGGCCCTTTAGGCCTGGTAGGACATTTAAGGGGAACCCAACCCTCCAAAAATGTTTGAGGTCCCCCCTAAATCTCTACCAGAACCTTAATCCAAGCACAGGTCTGGCAGGTAGGAGAGGGAGGGACAAACAAGTGCCCTCCCCCGTGGCTTACCAGACCACATGCCATCAGCATTGGGATGGTGTCCCCATGCCGATGGGGACAAGGGCCTCTTTCCCACAACCCTAGCCTGGTGTTTGTAGGGGTCTGCGGGCAGGGGAGCTCATTAGCATCAGGGTACCCCTTTAAATAAGGAAGCAGCTTGATGCTGCCCCCACCTTATAAAACAGTTAGGGGTACCCCTACCCATTCACTAAAGGGTTAAACTGAGTAAAAAATAAAGACGCAAGACTTTTGAAAAATTCTTTTATTGAACAAAGAGCAAAACAACAGTTTTTGACAAGTCCTTTATTAAAAAAAAAAGCCAAAAAATAGGTTATATCGTTGTAATCCATCATCAATCAAAGTGTCCAACTCACCGAAATAAAAAAAAAAAAAAAAAAACAGACGCCCGCCGACCTGTCTGCACCCGCAGCAATCTGACATTTGTTGGTCAGATGTAAACAATTGGGTGGACCAGGTGGTGATGTCACTTCTAGCTTCACCTAATTGTGCTATGATTGGCCAAAGCGTTGCACCTGACCTATGGTCAGGTGCATTGCTTTGGTCAATCACAATGCACTGTAAGAGCGCAGTGCATTGTGGGATGCGGATGCCCTTACTCTTCGTGTGTTCAGTGAACACATGAGCAGCTGATGTTCGATTTGAACTTATGTTCGACTTGAACATCAAGCCCATCCCATCTCCCTAAAATAACATGAACTGTGTACTACAGGGAGTTTCAACAAGGTACAACTAGGCCCAGCGGGTAGACCATCCAGAGCCACTTAAGGAAACTGTAGCAGCAGTCTGTTACTTCAGATATGTGACAGATTCTGCAATGAGGAGTGGGAATGTGGTCTGCCAGTCCAAACCCAAATGGGAGGCTTCCTAAGGCAGAGAATAATGTAGTCGCTGCACTGTCCCTACTCCCCCGGAACCTTTCCCTAACTCTGTACACTTTCCCTGGCAGACGGGGAATCTGTCCCGTGCAAAAATGTGCGCCAAACCAGGGAGTCAATGTCCTAAATAGGTACTGCCCCCACCCAAGATGGCCATGGAGGTCAATCAGGGCACCAGCATTGGGTCAAATAGCTGTCCCCGATGATGGAAGGAAGTCAAAATTGCTAAAAAAAAATACCTATTGATTATGCTTGAAATTCACAGCTGTCCTGTGTCTTCCTGCGTTATCTTAAGGAGAGTAATTAGCCCTCATATTTCTTATCTTAAGACTACATAATGATTAGTATCTATGTTGTGGTAAATAGGTGAGTGGGAGGGTTTGAGAAGTTTAGCAACAGACAGCTGACACCATTCACACCAAAAATTGATGACGTCATCCCACATCACCTAACTTTTTAAAGGGGTTAATACAGAAACGTGCATGCATTAAAGACATATAGAGACTATTTTTTTTTTTTAATTATGAAACTTTAACTATAAATGAACCATCATCATTACAATGGAACTGGCTATACTGGGATTTGAGTGTGAGGAGATGTTTATGCAGGAGTAAGGATCTGCTGCCCTCTGTCTGAATTTGCAAATGCCTGATAACATATATTATGTATGCACTTCCTGTCCCTGGGTTGTTGGCTCTGAAACCCTAGATGGAAGAAGTGTAGAGAGAGAGAGAGTCTCAGCCACATGTCCTGTCAATGCTACTAAACCCCAAGCCAGAAGGGACTATTATGCAAGTATTCCTATAATCTAACAGTTTAACTGCAGATGCTGAGTGTATATCTAAACCCTTGTGAGAGACTGAGTATCTCCGCCCTGTCCTTGTTAATATTTCACATGCACAGCACCAGACAGCTAGGTCTGTGCGATTGTATGTGTAGTGGTCACCTTCCAGTATATTAGTAGGTGAACCTGTCTATTGCAATAGAGTTTCTTTGCAGCTCCTGTTATTTTAGTTAAGCCAGTCCATTCTGGTCTAGGATTCTATAGCTAGTTTTAGCTTAGGGCTCGATAAACAGCAAAGGCTAAAGCCAGGGGTGGGGTTCCAGTGGTAACGTTGGGATCATATGCTTAGAGGTCCAGCCTTAAGAGCAGAGTAAATAGGCTGATTCTGAGTTCAATTGCCACAGTTCCAGTGTCACACCACAGTTTCTGCCATTTTGAAGCTCCGTTCCAGGCTGCTTGAACAACAGTTAGAGGATCTCCCCATGACTGCAGATCTTGACTTCAGGTCTCTGACACAAAGACAGATGCCACATCATCTTCAGGGGCCCCTGCAAATTAAAATTGCTACAATATTCATCTGGAGGTATCTCTTTAAATTACTATACGTACCTGAGTGTATGTGCACAATTCCACCCGGACTCCTGTCGGGCCATTTGCTGATAATACCTGTGTGTACTTTGGATGTAGGCACTGTCATTACTCTCTTCTTATATAAAGTTTGTACTATTTCTATACTGGTGTGAATCTATGCACTTATGGTAAAGCTATACTGTATCTTGTTTGCAGTAGTTTTTCTGCTCCCAATGACTTTGTTTAGATTATTGATTAATTTCACAGGAAGGGAATCCCCTCTATTCACAAAGGCACTGTCCTGGGTGGAGTCACTGCCAACTTTATTATCATACCCAGGGGCAAACTTACAATTCATGGGGCCCCCGGGCAATAGGGGATCATGGGGCCCCTGTGTCCTTGCCCAAACTCGAAAAAGCCTATGAAAAAAGTACCAGGGGCATCTCATGGGGCCCCCTACTGACCCCGGGCCCTCGGGCAGTGCCCGAGTTTCCAAATGGTCAGTCCGCCCCTGATCATACCCAATCTCTTATGCTTAGTAAAAGTTCCTGGTTCTCTTATTTACCTACAGGTTTAGTGCAACTTCCTGTTTGGGGAGTGCCATTTCTCATAAAAAAGAGGGCTACACAGGATACCCCAAAACATTTCTATGATGCTCTGTCCAATTTAACTACCCCCCTGAAAGCATTTTACATTTTCCCATGGAACCCTAAAACTTGATAATCTCATGTTGAACAAAATGTAAAATGAAATGATTTATTAAAGTCTTCAACTGACTTAGCACAGAGTTAAAACATTTGTTGTATTATAAATTTGAACTAAATGACCCCAGTTACACAAGTTATCCCACTGAGAAAATCCAATATTCTATCCTGCAAAAAAATAAAATTTGAGTTTCTTTAACACCCTCCTCTAACAGCTGTGGTTTCCATTTTACCAATGAATGACATTGAAAAAAAAAACGTATTTTAGATTTGGCCATCAAAGAAAAGTTTCTTCATTGAATAACTGCTGGGTCGTGCTCTTTTTTCATTGTGTTTTACAGTTCTGTTCTTCGAATGCATATACAAAATAACCTTGCTGCTTTGTTTTGCGGAACCTGTATAAAGTAAATAGCAACCTAGTGTTTTGACTTTATAGTGTGCGAGAAGAAATTATGCAGTACTGACTGCATGCTGACTTGTGTAGAGTATTTGTGGTTGCCGCACGGCGACTGGCAGATGTTTCTTATTTGGAGAAATGGGAAAATCCAGTACCTTGCTTTACATAATTACCACCACATTATTATTGACAGATTCAAGAGCCGAAACTGGCAGCCTTAGAAGAACCTTAGTAATTTCTGATTTTAGCTTTATAGGGGCCTTGTAAGTCTATATCATAATATGAGGATAAAAGGGTTAACATACATTGGTCAAACAAAAAAAATTGAATTTCTTTATTATAAAAAGTCACTAAATGATTAAAAATACTTCAAAATGGAGTTTGAGTCAGTCTTTGCTGTTTTTGGGTAGTGTTTTTGGATTGCTACAGAAAGCTGGAATCTGCCTCTAAGAATAGACACAAGCATGAATTCTCAGTTATGAAAACAATATGTGTTAATGTGTGTTTTCTCTGTCAGGTGTACTTGAGGTACTTAGATTATGCCTCCCCATCCTTTTATTGCTCCCCATCCTTTTATCAGCTCTGTCCATGCTACTCCCAAGTGTTGAGCCATTTTGAATTGTAAAAGCTCAGGCTCTTCTTGACAGAGCTTGTCCATCCATACTGCCTTCCACATGTTCCTATTGCCCAATAAGGCAACCCATCATAGAAATAGACCAGTAGTAGACAGTGAACCCAACCTGCTCTCCCTTCATGGACCCAGCGAACTATTGCAGTAATTCGCCCGCCCAATTTCCCGGATGTTGTAAATAAAGCCTCAAGACCCAGGGAGATATCATTGAACAAGTAAGCATATATACCTAGTTCAAAGTCCAATATTGAAAGGCATATGGCCTGGTCTGGTACAGGAAAAGAGGGCAGCACACTTGGTGCCCTACCTTTCTCTAGCCACCTAGAGCATGGGTGGAATTTTAGGGGGAAACCCACACCATTTTCTTCATGTGTACTGCCACTGTTATGTGCCGTTTTCGGCAAGCATCTTATTTAAAGGTTTTATATATTTTCAGTGTTGTGTTTTGAATGAAAGGACCCTCTCCCCATTAAATGGAATTGCAATCACTTGCCTAATAGCCTTTAAAAGCCCAGAAACAAATGCCAGTTGTGCCGCCCATAGACTTCAGTGGAGTTTGCTGCTAAATTCAGTCTTTACAGACTTCCTGCTGGGTTTGTCAAACTTGTTTGAACAGAACCTGAGCAGATTCAGTCATTCCTAGTCAGTACGACTGTGGAGAGGGCAAAGGAGAGTATAGAAACTTTGCTAGTTATAAACAAGCTGATTTTCGAGTGTAGCAGGTATAAGCAGAGATGCTGCTTGGATATGCCCCTTTGGATGCCTGCATGCTGCACCTGTTAGCAGAATTATTTTAAAGGACACATATGAGGGCAGAATTACTGACTTGTTTATTAAAGATGAAAATTCAGAGACTGTGTGAATGGTCAGCACATCCGGGGACACCAGCCTCTGACCTTAAGCCTTTTCTTACCATGCTTCCCTTTGTACCCAGAACACATACTAGCGCAGGCCTGTGTCTTACTTGTGGTCCAGATTAGAGCACCAAAAGTCCATCCGTACACTTGAGAACCATGCACATGGAGGCCGAAATTACCTGATGTGTTTTTACCTGAGGAGGTCATCTCTCACCACCTGGAAGGTGACTCTGTTCCTCCCACCACCACCAGCTCTGTGGCTGACCAGGTTTGCACCATTCATGTCACAGTTAACAGGACTATTCACAGTTAACTGAATTCTACTCCCCAGGCATAGCCTGTAATAGGTGCTTCTTCCATATGATATTCACATGGCAGCTTTTATTAAACAATACATTTCTCTACTTGCTTAGTCAGCAAATCGAAAAGAACAGTCCAAATAATGGCAAACCATTCCCCAAATATTGGCTTATGAATAAGCATTCAGGCATTGGATCACTTGTGGCTCTCTGCAAATATAGCTTAACCTTCCTCTGTCTTTCAAGCTCCCTCAGCTGTCCATTTCTTCGAAAGGGGAGAATGAGGAACCACATCAAGCTTATCCCTCTCTCTGCTGGATCCTTTCCCAGCCTTTCTCCTTCTTTCAGTACCTTTCTCCATCCTTAGAGTTAGCTACAAGAACCTTTCTCAAGCTCCTATCCCAAGAGCATGCCCAACTTCAGCAGGCCTTTATTCTTTAGACGTCTCCCAGCTCGAACACGCCCAGAGCCTCAATCTCAGATCCTCAGCTCTGCACCTTATATAGGGATACCCATAAAACAATCAATAGGAGGAGCAACCCTTAAGGTCAACCTCTATCTATCTCTACCTGCCTCCACGCAGGCTGCAATGTCCTTACAGTGTCCCTGTAGAGCTGTATTAACGTCTTGTGTCTAACCACAGAACACACCCGGATGCAGAAGATCATATGAGCAAGAGAATGAGGGTTGGAGTTACAAGTGGTGAGACCTGAAGATATTAGGCCTTGTTCACACCATAACACAAATGTTAGTATGCTGGCTTACAGCATGTTGCAGTTTGTTGTGCAAATATGCAACTTGTCCTATGTTTTTCATCACATACAAATGCAGAACATTGGTGTTTACTAAAACCATAGGATATGAGGCTATTTGCCTTATTCTTGGTATGGGACTACATTCATTTGTTGGGACAGCTTCAAGCAGCCCAAAGACTATATCTTATTTTACAGAGGGTTTTTTTTTGCAACATAGGGGTGATTTACTAAAACTGGTGCACTCAGAATCTGGTGCAGCTGTACATGGTAGCCAATCAGCTTCTAACTTTAGCTTATTCAATTAGGCTTTGACAATAAAACCTGGAAGCTGATTGGTTTCTATGCAGAGTTGCTCCGGATTTTGCACTATTCAGTTTTAGTAAATAACCCCCATAGTCTCTTAACGTGGTTCTTAAGGCTGAATTTTTTTTTTCACCTTCATGTATTATATAATGAAGGTGTAAAACCTTATGTGTGCAGAACCCCAGCCCCCCTTAATACTTACATGAGCCCGATCATGATCCAGCACTCTGCCTGAGAACAGTGGCTCTCTCTGTTCTCTCCCTCCTGATTGGTTCAGTGACAGCAGCGGGAGCCATTGGCTCCCACTGCTGTCAATCACACCTGGGGAGGAGAGAGCAGGCTGAGCTGCACTTTGTGTGTCCTGTGCACGCACAATCCGCTTGCTATAGGGGAACAGTGGCGGGGGGGGGCAGGAGTGCCCACGGGGACCCCAAAAAAGGAGGATTGGGCCTGCAGATAAGTATGACATGTTTGTTTGTTTGTTTGCTTGTTTGTTTGCTTTTAATTTTTACCTTTAGTACCACTTGTGGAACTTTACTCTCTCAATCAACATTGATGATTTTTAATCCTTATGCTTCTAGCATTAGTAAATAGATAGGAAAGTATATCATATTTACTAATTTTAAACAATATTTTTTATGTTTCTTCAGTTACTTCCTGGTTTCTTGTCTAGGCAAATTATATCATACATCCCAGGAGTCTTCTGGAGGGGAGAAGAGGTTTTCTCAGCTAAGCACACCTTCCTGCTTGTATACCTGAACTAAGGGCAGGTTAATTCCAGGAAGTCGATGCTACATTAATCACCTGCCTTTACTCAAGATGGCCATGGCCAGAAATGCTAGGGGGGGGGGGTTTCCAAAGTGATCTTTCAGCAAAAAAAGCATGGAGACAGTGATGGATGGAGAAGTTTGCATTGAATAATAAAAAAGAATTAAATAGCATTTTTATTTTGTGGTGCTAAGATGCAGTGAAGTTCCACTTTAAGTCTCTTTAACTACTTCAAGTCTCTTAAATAGGGTGAGCTAATCACACTACCTGATACAGTTGTGGCCAAAATTATTCAACCCCCAATGCTGTAAAGGGGTTTAGGGACTATAGTGTACATTTGGAATTGTATTCAGAATCAAATCCTACAAGGACGTTGTAACTACCCAAATGCAACTAAAATGACATCAATTGTTTATGTAATACAGTAGTAAATGGTTCTTATGTGGTTTCTTCATTGCCACAATTATTCAACCCCTTAAAGACTACCACTCTGAAGAACAGAGGTTCATACAGGTGCTTTCCATCAGGTATTGAAAACACCTGTGGATGTCACCGAGCAGCAATCAAGCATAATAAGCACCAATTAGGCAGCTTTAAAATGACTGTGATACTCAGCTCCTTCTAGACATTTACTGGTGTGGTTACAAACATGGTGAAGGCAAGAGAATGGTCCAGGAAGACAAGAGAAGAGGTGATTTCTCTTCACAGGAAGGGCAATGGCTATAAGAAGATTGCAAAGATGTTAAACATACCAAGAGACACCTTAGGAAGCATCATTCGCAAATTCAAGGCAAAGGGCACTGTTGAAACGCTACCTGGTCGTGGCAGAAAGAAGATGCTGACTTCGACTGCTGTGCGCTACCTGAAGCGTAGAGTGGAGAGAAGTCCCCGTGTGACTGCTGAGGAACTGAGAAAAGATTTGTCAGATGTGGGTACAGAAGTTTCAGCCCAGACAATAAGACGCACACTGCGTAATGAAGGCCTCCTTGCCAGAACTCCCAGGCGTACCCCCTTGCTGTCTCCAAAGAATAAGAAGAGTCGACTGCAGTATGCCAAAAGCCATGTGGACAAACCACAAAAGTTGTGGGATAGTGTTCTGTGGACTGATGAAACAAAATTAGAACTGTTTGGGCCCATGGATCAACGCTATGTTTGGAGGAGGAAGAACAAGGCCTATGATGAAAAGAACACCTTGCCTACTGTGAAGCATGGTGGAGGGTCAATCATGCTTTGGGGCTGTTTTGCTTCTGCAGGTACAGGGAAGCTTCAGCGTGTGCAAGGTACCATGAATTCTCTTCAGTACCAGGAGATATTGGATGGAAACGTGATGCAGTCCGTCACACACCTGAGGCTTGGGAGACGTTGGACCTTTCAACAGGACAATGATCCCAAGCATACCTCCAAGTCCACTAGAGCATGGTTGCAGAGGAAAGGCTGGAACATTTTGGAGTGGCCATCGCAGTCACCAGACTTAAATCCGATTGAGAACCTCTGGTGGGACTTAAAGAAAGCAGTTGCAGTGCGCAAGCCTAAGAATGTGACTGAACTGGAGGCCTTTGCCCATGAAGAATGGGCGAAGATACCCGTAGATCGCTGCAAGACACTTGTGTCAAGCTATGCTTCACGTTTAAAAGCTGTTATAACTGTAAAAGGATGCTGTACTAAGTACTAAGATTGAATGTCACTTGGGGGTTGAATAAAACTGATAATGCTGTGAGCACAGAAAAGACATTTGTGGTTATTTCATTATAACTGTTATGTTATATTTGTCTGACCTACAAGTGCCTCTTTAATGTAAATGTAAGCAAGATGACTGAATGATCAAAAGCAATGTCAAACTGGCCAAAACACTCAATTTCAGTGGGGGTTGAATAATTTTGGCCACAACTGTATATAATGAAAAATAAATAATTAGAAATAATTAATTAAAAAATTAAGAATAATAAAGAAAGAAATATTTATAGTGTATATATCACTTTAAAAAAGATTGTGTTTAATTTTTATTCATGCAGTCACATTACAGTATATCTTGCTATCTGGTGCAATGTGAGCATAAAAAAATGTCAAGCCTGAAAATAAAGCACATCAGGACTTCATTGCCGATACACATGCCAATGAAGGAATAGCTTATAGGGATTTTTGCCGGCAGGGGAGAGAGCAGTTCAATGATACAGCTACACAAAAGTGACCACTCATCATGCAGGAAAGTCTTGTACCACCCTGGGCTACTATCATCTTGTGAATTCCCTTATCACTGGAGGGAAGTTCTTTTTAATTTAGCTCAGGTATTCCTCTCTGTGCTTGTAATGTTCCATTTTGCTCAGCTATCTCACTCCTGTTTCAACTCAGTCTGGGCAGGTATTCACCGCGAGGTATTCCATTGTCTCTTTACTGGAAAATTAAACTTTCCAGGTGCTAGAGGTCTGTTTTCTGACAAAGCTAGATCTTCAATATGAAATGTCTGAGATCTCTTCTAACACAAAACTTTTAATTTTCCTATGATAAAATCTCCAAATCGTAAATTGGCACCAACACGAAAAGATGAAAGATAAAGGGAAAAATTATTCATGCAACCGAAGATGCATGATCTGAATGTTAAAGAGAACCTGTTAGGTGCATCAAAGTGTTCAAAGTAACAATTTTACTAGAGTCTTGCAGTGCCTGCATGTGCCTTTGATAAGTCTAGAATTGATTTTTGTGTGTCACAATGCTCGTTAGTCCCTATGTGTTGCCAGTCAGCATTAGGCAGGACAGATGCAAAAGTTGGTTTTCTGGATCACTGGAGAAGTGATATGGCTGGATTCTGCCACTGCATTTGACTCTGGCAGCCATCTTGGGTCAGGTAGGGTCTATCTAGACTCCCAGACTTGGCGCGCATTTTGGGGCAGCACACTGGCTAAATGGTTAGCACGTCACCCTGGCAGTACTAGGTTCATTGGTTCGTATCCCAACCCCGGAACCACCTGCCTGGAGTTTGCATGTTCTCCCTGTGACTTCGTGGGTTCCTCCAGGGTACTCCAGTTTCCTCCCATACTCCAAAGACATGCTGGTAGGTTAATTGGCTCCTGTCTAAATTGTCCCTAGTATGTGTATGTATGAATGTGAGTTAGGGACCTTAGATTGTATGCCCCTTGAGGGTTAGGGACTGATGTGAATGTACAATATATATATGTAGAGTGCTGCGTAAATTGACTGCGCTATATAAGTACCTGAAATAAATAAATAAATACATTTTGCAAGTGGACAGTGAAGGGACAGGTTACCTGTCTGTCACAGAAAGTTAATAGTGGTAGGGAAAGGTTCATGAGTAGGGAAAGGACAGGGTCATGCTGCCGTTTTCAGGAACCCTCCCAATTGGGCTCAGAACAGTCAGGACAATTTCACCCTCAGAGACAGACTCTCTCGGCACTCAGGATCTGCACTGCTTTGCACTACTCTTCAGAATTGTGAGTGTAATCTTAGGGCCTTGACCTCATTAAAAGTTTTGTTATTTCCAGCCGGACTCTGTGTAGTTACTGCCTCCACACCATGCTGAAACCACCCACATCTATCTGTCTTGTTTGTAGCGCTAACCTCTTGAGGGCCACTTAATTTGTATTAGGTCCCCCCTAAGCTCTGCATGGCCAGGCACACATTTTCCACATTTAGAGTCAGTAAAGTTCTTGAGCTGGTTTTTAGTTGTTTTTATTTAAAGGGTTAACAACTTGAAGGGATGCCCAAGGAACTGTAAATGTGGGCACAAACTTCTTAGTAACCTGTACACTGTACAAAAAGATGTGAATCTGTACAATATGGCACTGTTTCTTTAAGTAGCTCTAAATCCCCCTTGGTGTACTTCTTCAGACCTAAGATGAATCCTTCCTCTTCACTGCCCACTCACTTTATCTGGCCCTGGGGGTGTAGGAGTACTCATGCTATCCTGTCCTGTCAGAATGGACGGTTGGTAGCTGCTTTCAGGCCTTTGCTGAGCTGGCTCCTTCCCTGCTGCTCAGGATGTCCGCCCTTAGAGACCTTTGGCAGTGGCAATCCTCCCATCCAGCAACCATCCTGTAGGTATGCTCACCTTCCTGGGGCCCCCTCCCAAGCTTCACACTCCAGCTTTCTCTCAGTCTACCTTCCACCTGACTACCCTGCTGCTCAGGCTGTTCTTCATTTAAGGGTTGTTCTGTAGTGGATTGTGATTGACAGTCCACGTTTTATTAGATGATCAGTAAAATGACAATTTTATAGTCTTGCTACTGTCTGTATCTTGCTCTTTAAATTCCTTACTCTCTTAAGTAAACAATCAGATATAGGTTGACAGAACAATGATGATAATTAAGATGGCGCCTTCATCCGGAGTCTCACCCTTGGTGACTCATTAGGAGAAAAGTATCTTTTAATGTAAACAACCCCCATAAAAGGGAATGAGTCTCTTTGAGGACAATGATTGGAAGATATCAACACGGATGGACGAACACGTAGAAACCCAGTGGACTTTTCACCCAATCAATGTATATGCTTTGCCTGCATCATATGCCCTATAAATGATACTGTTAGTTCCTCAATAAAACAGAATTTTAGGAAGTTGGCATTACTGCGAAGTGTCAGTGTCTTACTTCCACGTGCACGTATTCTCACATTAATTTGGCTCACTGGTAGATCACGGTAAATGGTCTGTAAGTGACCTAGTCCAAGACAGTTCTTGGTCACCATACCCAGCCTCTTGCCTGGGGATTAGCCAAGTTCTCCTAAACATGCATATCTAGGCTTCCTTCACTCCTCAGCCCCTCTTAAAGAAAGTTCTCAGAGTTTCTGGAAAGGTGGGAGGGCTCCATAAGCCCTGATCTGTAGAGCCTCCCAGCCTGTACTGAGGTGAACGCCTGCCTCACTCCCAGGCTGACTTTATAAAGTAAAAGAAAATCCCAAATTCACCAGAACAGGAAGACAGAGGAAATCTTCCACTGGGGTCACAACCAGGGATTCCCTTACTTTTGAGGGATTTTCTCTCACTTCCTGTTTGGGCTATGGACAGGAGGTGAAAGGAAACCTCCACAATGGGGCACAGATTACAAGAACAAAACCCTTACAAGGGTTATAACCTTCTCTTACTGTATCCAAAAATGCATTTAGTTCTACTTTAAGTAGGTCCAGGTTCCATACAGGATGACAGAACACAGACTGCTAATAGTAGAATTAACAGGACGATGTCAAGTACAAACACAGTACAAATGGTTCACTGGGAGATCCAAGTCTGACAGATAGATCTCTATCATGGGGCAGCACAGTGGCTAAATGGTTAGCACTTCCTCCTGGCAGTACTAGGGTCATTGGTTCAAATCCCAACCACGGCACCGCCTGCCTGGAGTTTGCATGTTCTCCCTGTGCCTGCGAGGGTTTCCTCCGGGTACTCTGGTTTCCTCCCACACTCTAAAGACATGCTGGTAGGTTAAATAAATACAATAAAGAATGTAGCGCTACTCCTTAAGGTACATATACACATAAATAATAAATTAATAGGTGATGTGTAATCACAAAATTACATCAATTTGAATAAAAAGTGAAAGTGATATCAATTATTATTAATTATTAATTTGTGCCCATGATTCATATAACTGAGAGCATGTAAAAAACATTTACATATATACATAGATATATATAATACCTGTGCATATAGAATCACACGTGCCTCTCGTGTAGTGAGAACACCCCAATATAACAATGCATCAAACAGTGCTCACAAAGTCCATTAGGTATTAATAGTGATAAAAACAAAAAACATGCGCTTCCAATGACTACTGTTGGTGACCATAAATAAACCAGAAATCATGTGGATCTTTGGGTGAATGTGAATTCTGACAATCCAACCACCATCTGGATTAGCCTCTCACCTCATCACTTCGATCCTTGCGGACCAAAGCGCTTTTGTGGATCCCCCTCACAGATCCTCCAAGATAGCTATCACTCCAAATGTTGCTCCTTGTCGCTCCCAAATCTCTCAAGACTTAATATTCCACCAATGGCTCCTCTCCAGGTAATTTGCAGCATCAATCTCTCAAATAAGACATAAGATAGATCCTCCCATAGTGCAGTATATTTTATTTTCCACAGTAGGGACAAATAGCATAAAATAATATAAAAGTTTGTCACTCACGTGGCAGCCAATTCAATACCCCATGCTTTCAGATGAGGGCATGTATATCCATATATAGATATACATGCCCTCATCCGAAAGCATGGGGTATTGAATTGGCTGCCACGTGAGTGACAAACTTTTATATTATTTTATGCTATTTGTCCCTACTGTGGAAAAAAAAATATACTGCACTATGGGAGGATCTATCTTATGTCTTATTTGAGAGATTGATGCTGCAAATTACCTGGAGAGGAGCCATTGGTGGAATATTAGGTCTTGAGAGATTTGGGAGCAACAAGGAGCAACATTTGGAGTGATAGCTATCTTGGAGGATCTGTGAGGGGGATCCACAAAAGCGCTTTGATCCGCAAGGATCGAAGTGATGAGGTGAGAGGCTAATCGAGATGGTGGTTGGATTGTCAAAATTCACATTCACCCAAAGATCCACATGATTTCTGGTTTATTTATGGTCACCAACAGTAGTCATTGGAAGCGCATGTTTTTTGTTTTTATCACTATTAGTACCTATTGGACTTTGTGAGCACTGTTTGATGCATTGTTATATTGGGGTGTTCTCACTACACGAGAGGCACGTGTGATTCTATATGCAAAGGTATTATATATATCTATGTATATATGTAAATGTTTTTTACATGCTCTCAGTTATATGAATCATGGGCACAAATTAATAATTAATAATAATTGATATCACTTTCACTTTTTATTATTTTTATTCAAATTGATGTAATTTTGTGATTACACATCACCTATTAATTTATTATTTATGTGTATATGTACCTTAAGGAGTAGCGCTACATTCTTTATTGTATTTATTTAACACAATCACTGGTATATGATTTAATGTTAGCAGCTTCTCCAGGTGTGTTTTTGTTTTTTTGTATTTAGTTGATACACTTGGGAGCGCAGGAGGTTCACACCATTAATGCTGGCAGGTTAATTGGCTCCTGTCTAAATTGGCCCTAGTATGTGTATGTATGAATGTGAGTTAGGGACCTTAGATTGTATACCCCTTGAGGGTTAGGGACTGAAGTGAATGTACAATATATATGTGAAGCGCTGCGTAAATTGACGGCGCTATATAAGTACCTAAAATAAATAAAAATAAATAATTCAAGACTTATGAGGGGATTCAAAACTGATTAGAAATAAAAAAAAAAAAAACATGCACCAATGGAAGGAGTCCTAATTAATTTACTGGTGTACACTAAAAAAAGATCAACGTATTTCGGGGGTCAGACAAAACTCCCCCATTATCAGGGCTTCAGTTAAAATAAGTACCTTGAATGGACTTTTCTGTGTAAATCATGGAGCTGTATGCTGCATCAGGAGTTACTGGCCAAATACTGTTTGGAGTTACTGAAAAATCAAGATCCTGATCATGTGACAAACCTGACCAATCAGACATAGGCTTAAGTTTCTGGCTGTGCTTTAAAGTCATCAAAGACCACATAGATGAGATCTTGCTGGAAAAAAATATTTTAAGCAACAGACAGCATGGATTCATGGAAGACAGAAGTTGTCAAACAAATTTGATTTCTTTTTATGAGGAGGTGAGCAAAACCTTGGACAGAGGGGTGGCTGTGGACCTGGTATACTTGGACAGAGGGGTGGAGGTGGACGTGGTATACTTGGACAGAGGGGTGGCAGTGGACATGGTATCCTTGGACAGAGGGGTGGCTGTGGACATGGTATACTTGGATTTTGCAAAAGCATTTGACACACGGCTAATGTGTAAGGTAAAGTCTACAGACTTGGAGAAATCTGTATGTAAATGGATAGAAAACTGGCTAAAAGATCGTATTCAGAGAGTAGTGGTTAATGATTCATACTCTAAATGGTCTAGGGTTGTCAGTGGTGTACCCCAAGGTTCAGTGTTGGGACCCTTACTTTTTAATATATTTATAAACAATCTAGGGTCTGGGATTATAAATCTCATTTCAGTCTTTGCAGATGACACCAAGCTGTGCAGTGGAATAACGTCCTTACAGGATGTCTCCAGTTTACAAACCGACCTCAATGCACTGTTTAATTGGGCAACTATGTGGCAAATGAGGTTTAATGTTGATAAATGTAAGGTTATGCACTTGGGGGCTAAGAATATGCATGCATCATACATACTAGGGGGGGTACAACTGGGGGAATCAATGGTGGAGAAGGACCTGGGAGTTCTGGTAGATCACAAACTTAATAATGGCATGCAATGCCAAGCTGCAGTTTCTAAAGCGAGCAAAATCCTCTCTTGTATTAAAAGAGATATAGACTCCAGAGAGAGAGATATCATATTACCCCGGTACAAATCTTTAGTAAGACCTCATCTGGAATATGCAGTTCAATTTTGGGCACCAATTCTCAAAAAGAACATTGGGGAACTGGAGAAAGTGCAGAGAAGGGCAACCAAACTGATAAGAGGCATGGAGGAGCTAAGCTTATGAGGAAGGATTAGAGGAACTGAATTTATTATCTCTTGAGAAGAGGCGGACCAAGGGACGTATTTGTCCCATGTTTTTAATTGCCTGTATCATCTGATTAAGAACTTAAAATACATTTTTTTTGGTCAAAATATTAGTTCTTATCAACAAATGGATCTAGCTTTTTGCCAATTATTTCATGAAATGGCTTAGTTACAGCAACTGAAGCGTACAAACTTTAAAAACAAAAAATGTATTCTTTTGGCGTTCCGTAATCTTATGGTCCTCAAAGGGTTAAGGGGGGATATGATCAACATGTATAAATACATCAGTGGTTCATATAGTGAACTCGGTGTAGAGTTATTCCCCCTGAGGTCATAACAGAGGACAAGGGGGCACTCTTTACATCTGGAGGAAAAGAGATTTAATCTACAAATACAGAAAGGCTTCTTCACAGTGAGAGCTGTGAAAATGTGGAATAGACTCCCTCAAGAGTTGGTTCTGGCCAGCTCAGAGTATTGCTTTAAAAAAGGCCTGGATTCTTTTCTAGATACACAGAATATAATTGGTTATTAACATTTATAGGCAAAGTTGATCTAGGGAATATCCCTCTCAGGGGATGAAGAAGGATTTTTTTTCCCTGCAGGAACAAATTGGATCATGCTTTGCTGGGTCTTTTGCCTTCCTCTGGATCAATTATGGATATAGGATTATAACTTTCTTTTGTATGGTTAAACTGGATGGACTTTTGTCTTTTTTTCAGCCAGACTAACTATGTAACTATGTAATGCAATCAGGTAGACAGCAGGGAAAGGGAAGCATGGCCAAAACGTTTTTGGTCATACTTCTCCTTTGGGTCACAGGAGTGCACTAACTAAAGCTAAAGCCTACTGTCGGCTGACATCACAGAGTGTCTCCAGACTCTGGGAGGATTCCAACAATAATTCCAGGATCTACCCATATTCCCGACTAGCAGCTGAGTCAGTTTCTCAGAGAGCTAGCCACACCTGCCATCTCCCCAGTCTGGCACTCCAGTGAGCACTGTAGGGGATCAATCACCTCTCTGCTCAGAGTGGACCAAGAACTGAGTGATTAGCAATCATGTGATCACTCAGTTCTCAAGCTTAGAGCCAGCAGGGGACAGCTGACTCTAAGCTGTCACACTATGCTGCATCAGACCAATTCTGCAGCATGGAGGTGAGTATGTATGTTTGTTTTTTTTATAACCCCATACACCCCTTACCTGTTGTGTCATGTCATCATGTTGACCAGCAAATGGTGAAAGTTCAAGGCTGATTGCTAAAATGGTTGTAAACCTCAGACATGAAATATGAACAAAGCATATCCCTCTATAGTGTGCACTTGTCTCAGTAAAGAGCACTAAGTGTAATTTCTGTATGCTATATCATTCCTCTCCTATCAGCAGGAATCACTTCTGACAAGTTTTCCTGGCACCAAGAGAAAAAGGTGATGGGGAGGGAGCTCCAGTACACAGCCTGTGATTGACAGCCTCAGCTCTGTTCCTGAGAGCTGTGTGGAGAGGGAGGGGGTGTCTCTTCCCTCCAATCAGTTCTCAGAATTCTCCTCATTGAACTCTGCAGAGTGTAATGTCAGCTTTTTGTCCGTTTTCTGAACAGACTTTGAACAGACGTAGAGTAACGAAGACGGTAGATAAAAAGGTACACCTTATGTAGAAAGATTTGTTTCATCTCTATGCCTCACCTGAGGTAAGTCACTTCACTGGGTATATGTGAAGAGTTTGCAACCACTTTAAAGTGAACAGCTTGGGAGCCCCTGAATACTAGACTACATGCTATCTAGAGGGTCTTGATTTTTGCCCAGCTTTTACCTAAGCCCTCCCCCGCTGAAGCTACGTCCTGCTCAAGAATTTCAACAGTTCAATGGCAGTGACATGATATTTAGCATTATTATTATTATTAATATACAGTATTTATAAAGCGCCAATAGTTTGCTCAGCGCTGTACATTACAATGGGAGACAATACATGAGACAGTACAAAAACAATACAATACAATACACGAGGGGTTTGAGGGCTCTGCTCCTTGGAGCTTACAATCTAGGAGGGGGGGATAGTGGTACAGGAGGAAAAGCTGTGGGGGATGGAGTGGCAGCAAGAGTGGAGGAGATCGGCAATTAGCAGGGGGTGGGGTAGGCTTCCTTGAAGAGGTGGGTTTTCAGGGTGCGCCTAAAGGAGAGTAGGTGATAGTCTGATGGATTGGGGTAGTGAGTTCCAGAGGATGGGTGATGCCCTGGAGAAGTCCTGGAGGTGGGCATGGGAGGAGGAGACCAGGGAACTAGAGAGAAGGAGGTCTTGTGAGGAGCGGGGAGAGCGTTTTGGGTGGTATTTGGATATTAGGTTGGTGTTTGGGGCAGTATTATGGACAGCTTTGTACATCAGTGTAAGCATTTTGAATTTGATCCGTTGGGCAATCGGAAGTTGTGTGTAAACCACAATCAGCAACGGCTAAAAACAATTACAAATTCATTTGTAAATATAATTTACATTTATATATTTAAAGAGTCGTGTTTAGCTGTTTGGTTCTACTTTATGCATTGCTTTGTCACTGAATCAAACCTAATGACTTCCAGTTTTTAAACAGAAACTGCATTCCAAATACATCAGTTAATCAAAGTATTCTGTGGGTGGATCCCAATTAGTATAATGTCTCTTTAAGTATATAAATCGTAGAAGGAGCTATAAAAAGTGATTCTTTGTTAATTGCGTGTTAATGAAAGCCCCTTTCCTTGTCTAACCAGTGGATTTACATGACTTGTGCAAATGCTTCTCTAATCCATTACCGGTACATTAAATTCAGTACTCTGCGTTGAAAAATGTCTTTTGTGTAATTATGACAGACAGAAGTAGCACCCTTGACAGATAGCAGGTCAAAGGTTGGAGTGTTTATTTTTATACTCCACTCTGGGGGGGTGATGGGGTCATGCCACGGAGCTCCAGAGTTTGACAAAGTTCAGCGGCCATGGCGCACCCTGCATTCCTGACTCTTGTACAGGAGATGCCAGCCCAGGGGGTCTCTGACAGAGGTTAGTCTGGGCAACTTGTTATAACATCTAAGATCTCTTTGCAGTGCCAAACAGATCATGCTACTGTTTATTTTTCATGATAAAAAACATATTTAGTAGATCGAACTCTGAAATGCCAAGCTGCCCTAGCAATAAACCATCTTAACTACCAGTCACCAGCCACCATGCATGGAATTATTTTCCTATATATAAAAACTACTGGTTTGAAGAGTTGAGTATTTTGGAAGAAAATAAAATTGATTTTAAAGGTTGTTTTTTTTTTTCTTTAAAATAACAAAAAAGTTATACTTACTGTGCAATGGTTTTGCACAGAGAAGCCTCAATCCTCCCCTTCTTGGGTCCCTCCGCCAGCACTTCTGGCCCCTCCCCCCTGCTGAGTACTTCCAGAGCAGGCTGCTTGCTCTGGGGGCATTTATGTGTACTCGCTCCTGAGCCACCTCTGTATGTCTATGGGAAGCAAAGACTGTGGCTCAATCCTGCCCCCACTCACTGTGCTCCCACTGCTATGTCTCAGGCAATGAGGAGAGAGTGACCCGAGAGAGCCAAGGCTCCTGTGCACATTGCTGGATCAGGTTTGGGCTCTGGTAAATACTAGGGGGGAGTGAGGGGGGAACTGCACATTAAATGTTTTTTACCTTCATGCGTAGAAAGCATGAACGTAAAAAACCTTCAGCCCAGGGGTGGACTGACAACTCATGGGGCCCCCAGGCAATAAGGGATCATGGGGCCCCTGTGTCCTTGCCCAAACTCAAAAAAGCCTATGAAAAAGGTACCAGGGGCATCTCATGGGGCCCCCACTGACTGCCCGAGTTTCCAAATGGTCAGTCCGCCCCTGCTTCAGCCATTACCCCCCACTTGACGTTTTGACAACGCTGGTAACGTTAGCTGTGTAAAGTCACGTTAAAAACATGAATTTTTTAGCTTTATTTTAGGGGGTTTTTTTCATTAGCATTTAGCGGTGTTTTGCAGCGATTAGTGGCATTTTCCCGTGTTTTTCTGCGTTTGCGGTTTTTAGCATTTTTTATAACCCAAAAAAAATGTTTTTTCGGTCCAAGAAACATCCAAAAATGCCAGTTTTGCTGTGTTTTACCACGTTTTGCCACGTCTTTCAGCGTTAGAGCGTTTTTACAGCTACAAAACTCCTCTAGAAACCCACTAGTCCTGGGTTTTTTTCCAGCCAAAAAACGTTGATTACAGCCTGTGTGTACATGGACACATAGGATAACATGCTGGGGGGTTACTGGCTGTAGAAAAAAATGTCAAAAGCCAAAAACAGCCGCTGTAAAAACGTCCAGTGTGCATGAGGACTTAGAACCACTTTAAGTAAATAAATATGCTAAGTATTTTTTTTTTTGTATATATTCTTATTTTATGGAAATCTTTTGTAATGTCATGCAGTAATCAGAATATTTGTTTTTTTTGTTCCTTCCTAGTATCTACTCTTATTATTACTACTTGTGCTGGTGATGGTTGGGAAGGGTGGGGGCAGGGATTATTCTTTGCTATTGACAGCAATGCCATTATAGCAGTCAAGGTAGTTAATATTTTTAACATTTGCTGATAGTACTAATGAATATTCTTTAGTCAATGCTGAAGATAAGGGATTGTTCATACCCAGGGTCGGACTGACAACTCATGGGGCCCCCGGGCAATAGGGGATCATGGGGCCCCTGTGTCCTTGCCCACACTCAAAAATGCCTATGAAAAAGATACCAGAGGCATTTCATGGGGCCCCCTACTGACCCCGGGCCCTCGGGCAGTGCCCAAGTGCTCAAATGGTCAGTCCGCCCCTGTTCACACCAGCCTGCATGCTAAAAAAGGGAAAAGGCAGTTGAGCCACATTTTTATTGCACCCTCTCCAGCTTTAATTGGCAGCTGTTTGGGGGTATACGCTTGCAGTGGCAAAAATGATCCGCTTGTCACATTCAGTGGGCAGTACTGGCCACTGAACATGACCCATTGAAGTATATGGGGCCACGCCTCAACTAGTGCACATGACTATGGAATCGAAGAGATGCTCCAGATGGCTGTGTACCTTGTGGACTTTATTTATCAAATTCAGATACAAAAATATAAAATTACAGTGGGTTAAGGAAAACATTTGATGCGTTTCATAGCGCTAATCATAACAGCTATGATTAACCTCTTCCCACCGACCGTACACATATATGGGTGGGCTTTAACACTGAGAGCCTGCATATATGTGGCCCTATGTTAACATCTTTCTGTGCTGAGAGCGCGCGCCCTGCACGATCCCAGCGCAGTTACCAGTGGGTACCGGAAAGCTCCCGATATAAGCACAAAGTACAGACAGAAAGCTCAACAATATTTTTTGCTGCTTCTGAATAACAATAACCTTTGTTAAAATGTAACTTCACTTTTGCTGAGAAAAATTTGACCCTTTGGGTGAAATAATTATTTATTATATATTTATTTATTGTATAGTGCTGTAAATTTACACAGCGCTTTACATATATATATATATATATTTTACATTCACATCAGTCCCTAACCCTCAAGGAGTATACAATCTAAGGTCCCTAACTTACATTCATACATACACATACTAGGGCCAATCAGGGGCGGACTGACAACTCATGGGGCCCCCCGGGCAATAGGGGATCATGGGGCCCCTGTGTCCTTGCCCAAACTCAAAAAAGCCTATGAAAAAGGTACCAGGGGCATCTCATGGGGCCCCCTACTGACCCCAGGCCCTCGGGCAGTGCCCGAGTTTCCAAATGGTCAGTTTGCCCCTGGGGCTAATTAACCTACCAGCATGTCTTTGGAGTGTAGGAGGAAGCCAGAGTACCCAGAGTAAACTCGCACAGGCACAGGGAGAACATGTAAACTACAGGCAAGTGGTGCCGTGGTTGGGATTCAAGCCAATGACTCTAGTACTGCCAGGTGGAAATGCTAATCATTTAGCCACTGTGCTGTCCCATCTGTATACATTGTAGGGATTTTAACAAACTTTGTTGGAGATTCCTACCTTTTGCTATTCAGAATACTTAGCAGTTTGTCTGTCCATATGCTGAGTAAAATTGTATGGGAGTGGTTTTTGTTATTATCAATCAGCTGCTGCACCTGCAGGGCCCTAATGAGGAAAATGGCAGGGTCTGCATCCCTTTAGATGTGATTTCTTTTTTGGGTGTATATCACCAAAAAGGACATTTTGAGGGGATGCCAATAATCTGACTTGTAGCTTAGAGTAGGCTTCTGGGTAAATCAGTGGGCCAATCACACAAGCCAGAAATTTTTTTTATTTTTTTATTTTTTTTGGGGGGGGGGCGTTCTGTACATCATCTGTGAACAGAAAGCTTCCAGGTTGCTATATTGCATTTTACAGAAAATTACAATGCTGCAGATTGAAAAGGAAAGGTACATTTTAATAGCATTCCACTACAGTATGACTTCTGTTGCTATTGTATACTATATATATATATATTGTTTGCTAATTTTTTTTTTTCCACAAAAGTTGAGTTACTCTTTAATAATGGGCACTTTAACAAAGGTTATTGTTATTGAGAAGCAGCAAATAATGTCCTCCTGTACTGTCTTCACTTCCCCTTTCAGTCTCCTTTTGAAGAGCTCATTGCCGAGCGAAGACGATTGAAGTTAGTTAGGAATCTTGCGGCACATCATTTAGGATAAAGATCAGATTCTTAATTTGAATTCCAGACCTCTCAGCTGTGGTCTAAGTGACATCTCTTCAGCATTTGTGACATTTTCCAGTGATATACCATTATATCATTTTAAACTCCAGAGACCAGATGACAAGATTCCGAGACAGACTACGGATTACAAAAAAGAAAATGGTCATGGGACACCCAGAGAATTCCTCCATGCCGCAAATGAATATTGATATGTTTACTGAAGTGCGCCATGAAGGAAGCGATCCGTTTGCCAATAAAGTAGAAAGGCGACTACTGTGCGGAGTTTACAAATCAGCGGCACAATATCAGGTGTTCGTTTTTATTGCAGGCTCTGCAGAGCTGCTAATCTCAAGAGATAATCTCTCAAAAATCAGATCAAAACACCAACTTGTTTCCTACTTGAAGTGGTAATGACTGCACAGGCAGCCCTGTAAAATGTTTAATGAATGCAAATGACCAAGTGAAATGATTTGATCGGCATGTGAATCCACACAAGCTATTGTTCTACAGAGAAGAAAAGGAAAAGGAGACATTGGAAATTACTCTTTAGATGAGCATAGCAGCCTTAGCAGAATTTTAGACACTAAAACATTAGAGCCCAACTCTGGGATATTTGAAAATCTTCCCTGACAGTGGGGTTGCGCCAGCACTGCAAGGGTTAACTCCTTGTTTAGTCTAGAGAGTAAAAACATTTTAACTTACCTAATCCTCCTTTTCCCCAGTAGATGGTGCTCCCCTATACTCCAGCAGTGGGCTGTCCCTTGGCAAAATCACGTCCATAGCAGGGCTATGGATTCTGCATTGGTCTTGGTCAGATCAGGACCACAGACCACAAAACCATAATGGGGAAGATGCTGCAGGGACTGGTCTAGCAGCATAGAGGAGAGGAGGATTAAGTTAAACTTTTTTTTATGTATCCTAAATGCACAAATAACATACAAGGGACCATTTTTTTACATTTTCAGGAGATAGACCTAAAAGGAGAACTCCTTTATATCTTTAAAGCTGAACTTTGGGTAAAAATACCAATTAATCCATAAATGTATTCATGAAAAAAAAATTATTAAAGTATATGTGTAGGCCAGGGGTAGGCAACCTTTGACTCTCCAGCTGTTGCAGGACTACAAGTTCCATCATGCCTCTGCACATCATAGCTGTAACTGTCAGTTTTGCAATGTCTCATGGGACCTGTAGAGTCGTGCTTGTAACTTCCGGTCTTTGCAATGCCCATGAGTTCCACAACAGCTAGAGAGCCGCAGATTGCCCACCCCTTGTATAGGCAAAACTTTTTTTTAGTTTTGGATAGAGTAGGTAAATGTTAAAACCACCTTCCTTCATTTCCCCTCCCAGAGCTGCAACAGGAATTGGATTTTAAGGGGTAACTACACAAAAAAAACAAAAATGGCACTGAGTTCCCCCCAAAATTCATACTAGGCCCTTCAGGTCTTGTATAAATTTTGAAGGGAACCCCACACAAAAAAAAAAAAATGAGTAATAAAATGAGTAATGAGTCACAGACCCCCCAAATTCCATATGAGACCCTTATCCAAGCTTGCAGTCTGGCTGGCCAGGAAAGGGAAGGGAGTAACAAGCATGTGTCCTCCTCCTTCTGAACCAGGGGGGAAGGTCCCGCCTGGCATAGCATCAATGTGTGCTCCTTGGAAAAACACCGCAAAGCACCCATGTTTATGAGGGCAAATTCTACCAATACAGCCAGATTGGGCTGTACAATTGCTGTGTGCAAGATGCTGTGCTTCGTGTCCAAGACAATTTTAAAGTGGCTAGCAGAGTTGGATAGCTGGCTGTCAAATGCACCCATTAATGTCAATGGGAATGTGACACAACCGCAAACCAAATGCTTGACTCAAGGTTGCAGCGCAGTTTTAAAATACAAAATGCCCCTAGAGATTACATTAAAAAAAAATTCAGGAAGTGGCAAGGCCGCATCCTGAACGCATGGCATCCACTGTTTTACCCCTCTGAAATGAGATCCACTGTGCATTGCTTTTCAGAGTGTGGTGGGCACTACTGCCAATGTGAAATAGCCCTTTAAAAACACAGATTGTTATCCTCTACAATGACTAAATGAGTTATTTTAACATGAAAAAATAGATAGCGGACCCAAAGTCTATAAATAGCGTTTTATAGACATAACCATGAAAATGTCAGTATAAAACTTTACTGAGTGCTCCTGCCTAGACTGCCTTCATAGTAATTACTGCTCTCTGCAAATACTGTCATTAGGTGTATCAAACACTGGCTATATTGTTTGTAATTTAATCTTGACTGTTGCATTCACAGACTGTTAGGTTTCTTAAAAGTGTTTGTCTTTGGATAGGTATGTCTAAAAATAGCATCTCTAGACACTCGTCCCGAGTTAAGAGCTACAGAGTGAAATCCAAGGGAATACGATAAATCATTCTCCCAGCGTCTCTTGTGAACAAGTTGGGAACAAACAAATCAAAACAATAAATTAGTATAATAAGTCTAATCCCTGGAATGTGGCGGCAACTGCGGGGAAACAGGGAGTCTAGAAATGCTCCCTCTGATCAGTCTGTAACCACCTCGGATTCAACAAGTGATACAAAATAGGAAAAGATAAACAAATCTACAAACATGCATCTATGGCTACCGCCACAATCAGCCACATCAGAAACATCAAAGATCACTGTATTATGTGAAGAGATAAAAATCATCACTGTGCTTGAATAACCAATAATCCAACCATTAACCAGTAACCCAACCAATAACCCAAACAATAAGGCACAGGTCTCTTTTCATGCAAAACATGAAAGTACAGTAGATGGTTAAGGCTTTACTTTATGGCCAGAGATGTGTGTTTTATTCATTGGTACCTATTTTTTCACTGTTTACTTTATTATGTATATAGCACCCTGTGGTGGCCTCTTAAGCCACACGCAGAATATCTCTTCCACGTAGGATGATTTTCCATCCCTGCTGGAGACTGAGCAGAGGGAGAGAGAGGAGGACACAGAAGACACTTATTGGCTGCTGCACCAGCCGAGGGACAGGGCTATGGTAAGTTTTAGGGGGTGCTAGGAGAGCTGATGCACACAGAAGGTTTTTTACCTTCATCCTTAGAATGCATGAAGGTAAAAACCTTGAGCCTTTACAGTCACTCTAACCCCCTTTAAGGGGTTTGTCGCACCGGGAGGTGGAGCGGGGGTCTAGGGTCATATGACCGCCAAGATTGGCTGTCACAGCGGTCACATGATCGGAAAGGTCCCGATTGCAAATAATGATCAGGACCTTTCCGTATGGTGCCGGTAGATGTGTCGGAAGTGTGCACGGCATACGCTCTCGGTACATGCTTGTTTACTTTTAGTACACAAAGATGCGGTTCAGCGCCATGGCCCATTCGCCAAGAGTCCGCATATTTGCATACTGTTGAGGTAAGTTTGAAAGAGAAGCCAAGGGAATGTAAGAATGTGCAGATGGTGTAGCCTACATGGGCAAACCACAATTCCTTTAAATAGGCATTGTATTCTCTGGAATAGAATCTCAGACTGAATGCAGACTGTTCATTCTGTGTTAAGAATGAATGAATGAATGAAAACAGCTTTCAGTAATAATGTATCTGTGATACCAGTAAATACAAATATTTTCAGAATTCAAAATTTTACCCTTAAGTCTGCAATTTAGCTAAGTATGCCAATAATAAACAGAAATGTCAAGATGGGGATGTGAACTTGCTGTCTAATGACCAAGCCTCAGTTGACTGCCCTGCCATCCTAATGATATATAATGCGCTAGGAATAGGCTCAGTTTTAATTTCAGGTATCATTCCATTAGGCTATTCTTTGACATCAGCCTAAACTAACTGAGCCACTTGCCAGGCACATGCCCAATTTATCCATGCCTGACACTGCCAACTTTTATAAAGGATGTTGGATAGGACGAGTCCTTGTTACACAATTGATAGAAAACATTTGAAAATGTTTTTCTTTTGTGATTTCAATAAGAAACATACATTAGTAAGGTGAATCGATTTAAAAACAATGAATACAGTAAAACACTGTAGAGGAAAAAATAGCACCTTCAAGATCTAAATTCTATAGTGTGGATCTGTGCACAGGTTAAGATGATAGCAAAGTTCATTAGTAAAACAGGCAACCCACCAGTTTCATTACTCATTTGTGTTATCTTGTAAATTGTAAACAGCATGGACTTATATTTCATTACATGAAGGTATTTCATTACATAGATAATATTGTCATATGATGAATTTTAGACTATGTACTCACAAAGATCTGTAGTCATGAGCAAGACAGTAAAAGTGGCCTTTAGAAACATAGAGAAAATTGTCTGTCATATTACTTCATGTAAACTGTTCCTTATTGAATTTTGCTTTGTCCTTGTTTTTTAACAACTCATTTTGTAAAATGTTGCATCCGCTGCTGGTGCCATATGAATATACTATATACGAATATATACACATTCCTGCAGCATTACTGCTACCAAATTACATTACAATGGTCACATTCTTTTTGATTATATACTGTAACATGGTGCGAATAGCAAACCTGAAGTTGTAGTAACCTATAGCATCCATTTGGTTTTCAGTCATGTGATTTGAAGAGGGCTTTGAGTTGGTATAGGTTTTCAGTCATGTGGCTGTAAGAGAACTTTGGGCTGGTATGGGTTTTGTACTTGCCCATTCACCTTTCTATATACAGTATATTTCACATTCTGAGCATTCCCTGTAAAATACTGTCCATACACAAAGAAATCAATAGCAATTTCAAACAACTTTCAGCTGCAAGGAGATCAAAGGAAGCAACCTACTGGAAACCATTAATATTTTTATTTTTTTAAGGTAGGGTTGTTGGTAGGTGGCCTTGATCTGTTTAATCAAAGGCTGGCTGAGAGTAGTTGAAATTGCTAGAGAATCTCCCATGTGTATAGGATTTCCCTTAATTATGCAATGTGAGGGCTTTCCTGAACAATCCATTCAATCTGAATCCTAGTAAGCAGGCCCTTCCATTAGATAGTTGTTGGTAGATCTAAACAAGGTTTACAGTCAGACTATAACATGTAGGGGTTGAGATAATTTCCCTTAATCCCTTAGATTTATTTTTTTTTTCAAAAGTTGGATGAACTAGAACCTGCTAGAACTCAACCTGTCTATAGCCTTCATTACTTGGCTGGATCACTGACCTCCTTCCACAACCAGAGATTTCAGGTTACTTTCAAAAGTTACGGCCTGTGAGAAAAGGTTTTCTAGAATCTCTCCAAAGTTTAAATTTCTTCAAATGTGGTCAAAATATTTTCTATTTCTTCCAACTTAAGACCTTATCATGATTTCCAACTGGAGGGATACTGTTAATCATTGACAGAATTACTCAAATTATTTAGGCCAAGCTTTCACTTTTTCCTTCTGTCCTTCCTACTTAATATATGCTTAGGTGAAGTGAAGACAATCATAATGAGATCATTATGGCAACTGTTTTGAACTTGCTCATGTTCAAACCTAGAGCTGGTCAATCATAATATATTAAAATATATATATCTTTATATAATCAAAATATTAGAAAATAATTTTGGTATACAGCCTTAGAAGCAGTATTATTTGCCTGTTCTTCAAAAGAATATATAAAAACAAACACGTAAGAGGCCTGTCAAGTCAAGTGGCATGACAGTCATTCCATTTCAGTCAACCAGAAAAATGCTGTAATAAACAGGTAGAGCTGACTGCAATCAGTCCATTCATCCTGCACTTGAGACTTTTTGGCCTTTTGCAGAGCATCAAATCCCCATCCAGTTGCTTGACCCTATTATGAGAACATGACAGCTGCCCATGTCACTGGCAATGGCAGAAACAGGCGGATGCACCAAATCTATCTTTCCGACAGGGAAACCTTTACCTATAGCACAGCAACTTAAGATGACAGCTACCTAGCAAAAAAAAAAAAGAAAAGCTTTTAACTGATGTATGTTTTATGCATGTTAGAGTGTAACCTCACTGCTAAAAGCTACTAAGCAAAAAAATGGTCACCCCCAGTAGGAAAAAATAGCTGTAAATGCTAATAAGATTGCTTATGTTAAACATATAGTACACGTGTATGAATTTTGTGTGTTTTTATATTGTGAGGGGGACAGGCTCAACTGGTAGTGGCAGTGGTAAACCATGCATGATACAGGGACAGGCAAGAAAGTCTAAGCAGGTTTGTCCCACACTCATATTCATCAAGACACTGTTCAATGTAGTAAAACTTTGTACAGCAAGTCCATTGAACTAAACTAAAGTCAGTTCCTGCCTAACAGGGTGCCCCCTAATAGGTACCCCAAAACATGCAAGCAGCAAATGCACCTGTTTTAGTGTTCTGTTTGGAGTTAGGCTTGGAGTCAGCCTTTCCACACACCAGCAGGTTCCTATAGCAAAGAGAGAGCACTGAGCATCAGTCAGCTCACATATGTAAAGGTCTTTGCACAGCTGAAACTAATAACATGGTCAACAAAGTAAGATGTGGACCTAGAAATAGAGGCTTATTCCAACTCAAAGCTCTACAAAAACTCTGGGCTCCATGACCCAGGACAGAACGTATTAAGATTCTTAGAAAACAACAATTTTTCTTTCTTCTTGTCAATTTTAAACCCTGGAACCCCTTACCATGTTGTCTGGAAGGGCATGCCAATAGGCAAGATGGCTCCTCTGGATGGACACAGGCTAATACATATTCTATCTAGTGTTCTCAGAAATTGGGCACATGGTCATGCGGATATACGCACACACATTAGTGCTCATATCCGTGCGCTCTTGTGACGGATGCTAGCACCAAATGGGTTATTTAAACTGGGCTAGTGCTCAGGATCAGTGCTACTTTATCTTTAGCTTCATGTGTATCCTGTGTTCCTGTGATCCTGCATCCTGAATCCAGTTACTGACCTGGATTGTCCAGACTAACCCCTGAACCGATGACCCCCTGCCTGCACTGACCTCAGCTTCTCCTCTGACCTTTAGTTCTGCCTTTTCCATTGGCTTCTGCTTCTCTCATTGGTTTCCAAACCTAGCTTGTACCTGGACCGCACTTCTGTCTGTGTACAACCCGGCCTGTCTGACTCTGCTACTTTGCCTGCTGCGACTGGTACCTGCTTACTACCCTTCTGTTCCTGCCGATCTACAGTCTTCTATCAGTCACCATCTGCCTGCTTTCGCCAGTTCCAGTCTTCTTCAGTCTGCTGCCCAGTCTGCCTGCCTTACTAAGGACCCCTGAAGACTTCAACTGTTGAGTGTGGACACCTGCTTTGCTGCTAGCAAGACCTTTAGCAACTTGTGCAACTCTGCACTCCTGTGCCTTCTGTTTACACTACCAGGGGCCCCGAGTCAGAGGTGTAAGAAAAGCCTTCCTCATCATATCAGGCTCTTCTACCAGGTACGTGATACATGTGTAGGTGAGATACTTAGACAAGGCATATTTACACGGTCCACAATTCTACCAGCCAGTGCCTCACTATATACAGTCAGGTCCATAAATATTGGGACATCGACACAATTCTAACATTTTTGGCTCTATTCACCACAACAATGGATTTGAAATGAAACAAACAAGATGTGCTTTAACTGCAGACTGTCAGCTTTAATTTGAGGGTATTTACATCCAAATCGGTGAACGGTGTAGGAATTACAACAGTTTGCATATGTGCCTCCCACTTGTTAAGGGACCAAAAGTAATGGGACAATTGGCTTAGCTGTTCCATGGCCAAGTGTGTGTTATTCCCTCTTTATCCCAATTACAATGAGCAGATAAAAGGTCCAGAGTTCATTTCAAGTGTGCTATTTGCATTTGGAATCTGTTGCTGTCAACTCTCAAGATGAGATCCAAAGAGCTGTCACTATCAGTGAAGCAAGCCATCATTAGGCTGAAAAAACAAAACAAACCCATCAGAAAGATAGCAAAAACATTAGGCATGGCCAAAACAACTGTTTGGAACATTCTTAAAAAAAAGGAACGCACCGGTGAGCTCAGCAACACCAAAAGACCCGGAAGACCATGGAAAACAACTGTGGTGGATGACCGAAGAATTCTTTCCCTGGTGAAGAAAACACCCTTCACAACAGTTGGCCAGATCAAGAACACTCTCCAGGAGGTAGGTATATGTGTGTCAAAGTCAACAATCAAGAGAAGACTTCACCAGAGTGAATACAGAGGGTTCACCACAAGATGTAAACCATTGGTGAGTCTCAAAAACAGGAAGGCCAGATTAGAGTTTGCCAAACGACATCTAAAAAAGCTTTCACAGTTCTGGAACAACATCCTATGGACAGATGAGACCAAGATCAACTTGTACCAGAGTGATGGGAAGAGAAGAGTATGGAGAAGGAAAGGAATTGCTCATGATCCTAAGCATACCACCTCATCAGTGAAACTTGGTGGTGGTAGTGTCATGGCGTGGGCATGTATGGCTGCCAATGGAACTGGTTCTCTTGTATTTATTGATGATGTGACTGCTGACAAAAGCAGCAGGATGAATTCTGAAGTGTTTTGGGCAATATTATCTGCTCATATTCAGCCAAATGCTTCAGAACTCATTGGACGCCGCTTCACAGTGCAGATGGACAATGACCCAAAGCATACTGCAAAAGCAACCAAAGAGTTTTTTTAAGGGAAAGAAGTGGAATGTTCTGCAATGGCCAAGTCAATCACCTGACCTGAATCCGATTGAGCGTGCATTTCACTTGCTGAAGACAAAACTGAATTGAAAATGCCCCAAGAACAAGCAGGAACTGAAGACAGTTGCAGTAGAGGCCTGGCAGAGCATCACCAGGGATGAAACCCAGTGTCTGGTGATGTCTATGCATTCCAGACTTCAGGCTGTAATTGACTGCAAAGGATTTGCAACCAAGTATTAAAAAGTGAAAGTTTGATTTATGATTATTATTCTGTCCCATTACTTTTGGTCCCTTAACAAGTGGGAGGCACATATGCAAACTGTTGTAATTCCTACACCGTTCACCTGATTTGGATGTAAATACCCTCAAATTAAAGCTGACAGTCTGCAGTTAAAGCACATCTTGTTCGTTTCATTTCAAATCCATCGTTGTGGTGTATAGAGCCAAAAATGTTAGAATTATGTTGATATCCCAATATCTATGGACCTGACTGTATACTATATATACTACTATATACACTATATTGCCAAAAGTATTGGGACACCCCTCCAAATCATTGCATTTAGGTGTTCCAATCACCTCCATGGCCACAGGTGTACAAAATCAAGCACCTAAGAATGCAGGCTGCTTCTACAAACATTTGTGAAAGAATGGGTCGCTCTCAGGAGCTCAGTGAATTCAAGCGTGGTACCGAGATACGTTGCCACCTGTTCAATAAGTCCATCCGGGAAATTTCCTTACTACTAAATATTCCACGGTCAACTGCTACTGGTATTACTGCTAGTGGTATTATAACAAAGTGGAAGAAGCTGAAAACAACAGCAACTTAGCCACAAAGTGGTAGGCCACATAAAATGACAGAGCGGGGTCAGCGAATGCTGAAACACACAGAAGTTGCCAACTGGCTGCAGAGTCAATAGCTAAAGACCTTCAAACTTCATGTGGCCTTCAGATTAGCACAACAACAGTGCATAGAGAGCTTCATGGAATGGGTTTCCATGGCCGAGCAGCTGCATTCAAGCCTTACATCACCAAGTGCAATGCAAAGCATTGGTGTAAAGCACGCTGCCACTGGACTCTACAGCAGTGGAGACGTATTCTCTGGAGTGACAAATCACGATTATCTGTCTGGCAATTCGATGGACGTGTCTGGGTTGCCAGGAGAACGGTACTTGCCTGACTGCATTGTGCCAAGTGAAAAGTTTATTGGAGCTTCCAGAATGCACTTCTGGAACAATGGTCAAACATTCCTATAGACTCACTCCTAAACCTTGTGGACAGCCTTCCCAGAAGAGTTGAAGCTGTTATAGCTGCAAATGGTGGGCCAACTAAATATTGAACCCTACGGACTAAGACTGGGATGCCATTAAAGTTCATGTGAATGTAAAGGCAGGCATCCCAGTACTTTTGGCAATATAGTGTATATAAACCTACTGGCCACTTTGTTAGGTACATCTTGCTAATACCAGGTTGGACCCCCTTTTGCCTTCAGAATTGCCTTAATTCTTCGTGACATATATCCAGCAAGCTGTTGGAAACATTACTCAGAGATGTTGGTCCACGATAGCATCACGCAGTTGCTGCAGATTTGTCAGATGCACATTCATGAACCGTTGATACAAGGCAGGATGGATCCATGCTTTCATGTTGTTTATGCCAAATTCTGCTTCTGCCATCTGAATGTGGCAGCTGAAATCAAGATTCATCAGACCAGGCAATGTTTTTTCCTGTCTTCTATTGTCCAATTTTGATGAGCTTGTGGTCTTCTGCTGCTGTAGTCCATCTGCTTCAAGGTTCAACATGTTGTGCATTCACAGATGTTCTTCTGCATACCTTGGCTGTAATGAGTGGTTATTTGAGTTACTGTTGCCTTTCTAGCATCTCAAACAAGTCTGCCCATTCTCCTCTGACCTCTGACATAAGCAAGGAATTTTTGTCCACACAACGCTCACAGGATATTTTCTCTTTTTCGGACCATTCTCTATAAACCCTAGAGATGATTGTGTGTGAAAATCCCAGTAGATCAGCAGTTTTTGAAATACTTAGACCAGCCCGTCTGGCACTGACAACCATGCCACGTTCAAAGTTACTTAAATCCCCTTTCTTCCCCATTCTGATGCTCGGTTTGAACTTCAGCAAGTTGTCTTCACCACATCTAGATGCCAAAATGCATTGAGTTGCTGCCATGTGATTGGCTGATTAGTAATTTGTGTTACCAAGCAATTGAACAGGTGTACCGAATAAATGGCCGGTGAGTGTATATTATATGTTGCTAGTAGCTATGAAAGATCTAGACACAAAACAAAACTGTTACTTAAAGCGGAGCTCCAATCAAATTTAAAAAAAAATAAAAGTCAGCAGCTACAAAAACTGTAGCTGCTGACTTTTAAAATACAGCCACTCACCTGTCCCGCGATCCAGTGGTGCCCTCACCGTAGCCAGGTTCACTGGCTGTTCTCTCTCCCCAGCTCCAGTATCTTCGGTGTGGGCACCTGGCTGTGACAGCTTGCGGATTCACAGCCGGGTGCCCACTGCGCTGCGTTTTGTAAATGGTTCCATAGTCTTCTGGGATCTGTCACGTGTCCCAGAAGACTATGAGTAAGGGGGGGGGACAACTTCCACTTCTGATCACCTAGACGATCGCAGTGGAATCGGGTACCTGTCACATTCGAGTGCTCCCTCCCCCCCTGCTCTCCAATGGTGCCAATCTGTAACGGGAAGTGGGGGGTGAAGCCTTAAAGCGGAACTTCCCCTTTTGGGTGGAACCCTGCTTTAAGTTATCATGATCTAATTGGGCTCATGCATACTGCAGCTCACAACAGCCTCTAGAAGTGCTGCATACAAAGAACACTGTTCTGTTACTCTTTTTTAGATTAACCCTGCCAACATAGGATAAAAAATAATTAAAACTATCTATGGTTGGGTCAAGGCCTCCTTGCACAAGGAATTACAGGCTTGTAATTTCTTCAAAATTTGGGAATCTTTTATTAAAACCTTACCAGTAAACACTCAACAATCTACTGTATATTGCAATGCTTTCCATATGCTCAATGGTGTCTATTTAGACTCCTAACCAATGATCCTCCAATTGACATTCCACCCCCCTCTTAAACTGAATTGGACTTATTATTCTAAAAATTGAGGCTTTCCCCTCTTCCCTTTGCTTGCTACCTGCTAGTCATACCACCATCCATTCAAATGTGTCCTAATATACACCATTAGACCTGACACTGTTAGATCTCTCCCAGCCTTTATTTCCATATTGTATATTGTCTTTCTTGAATTGAATGTTGCAGCCATTGTCCTTGTTAATGGCATTCTCACAATAAAAAAAAAAGAAATTGTCTATGTTGCCTTATGTAGAGAATTAAAAAGATTTATTTGTATTTGGTCATTTTAAAACATTCATCTAATGCATATAGGAGCAATTTATAACATAAAATGTAGTGTTTATATCTGGACTGTAGAGGTGGAATGTCACTTTAAACTAATATCTACGTATTTATCACCAAATAATCATCTTCCTTTAAAAAGGTTATTTAAAATGGGCTTTCACATGACCTCTCGGAACCCTGCCAGGAAAATAAGCAAGATGTGCCTACTATTTTAAGAAGTATGTGCTATAGTATGTAAAGATATATAAAACTGCCAGCAAATGACAAAATATATTAAAAGAAATCACAAACATAAACCAAAATTTGGCATAAATACAAAAAAGATATATATGCAGATGTTACGGGAGCTTAGCGAAACTAAGGATATTTTGTCTCCAGTTACTTTGTTTATGTTGCTCAGAAACAGAGCTACATAATTGTCCACTAATCCAACTAAAGGACATGGAAGGCAGCTTCTACCAAGCCTAAGATGCCTGGGCACAAAAGCAGGTTACCTACAGATAAAAAGTAAACTGCAGTCATTTATTTCTAAAATTCTCAGGTTAGCCATACATGTACAAATAAGGCCATTTATCCAAAAGTTAAGAGGAGTATTTGGCCCAATGTTAACAATATGTAGTTGGATATTTTTGATAAGCAAATGGATCCGTGATTTCCCAGCATCTAAAATTGCACAGACATTCTGAGATTTGATGCAGCTTTTGAACATGTAGATGCCAATTTGCCAGGACCCGTCTGCTTGCTACATCATAGATAGACTACATTACCCCATATATATTAAAACCAATCAGCAAATCCCAATTTGTGTGAACAATATCAAATATACTAATCTACCAGAGAAATACTTGATTTCTGTTAAAGTATCTAAAGCCAAAAAGAGAGAGGTGGCCCATGCACCAGCAAAATGTCAGACAAGTAATAAATTAATCTGCTTTATTAGGGTAGATTGACGAATGGGCTGTTAATTTTTTTCAAGAGAAGTTGCACATTGAAAGGGAATTTGCTCCAGGGCTTAGTGAATGCAGTGAGATTTCCCAATACCCAATCACATGCAATGAAAATGAAAAAAAAAATGCATTTTTGCTTGCACATGATTGGATGATTGGACGATGTGAGCAGCAGAGCTCCAACTCATTCACTAACCTCTGTAGAAAATTCCATTGCAAATTGCAATTTTCCTTGAAAAGTGGGCAGTCTTTTTGCCTTTAGTAAACCAACCTTATTGTGTCAAGCGCTTGAGTGCCTCTGACCGTTTGCTATATAAACTTTGCACTAATAACTAGCATGTAAATGGATGAAGTTGACTATCCCAGTTAAGACCAGTTAAAGTGGTTCTAAAGGTAGAAGGTTCTTTGCCTTAATACATTCTATGCATTGAGGTAAAAAAAAACCTTCTTCATGGAGCGCCTCCCCCCCCCCACAAACTTACCTGAGCCTGATCTTCATCTGGCGCTGTGCACGAGAGCTCTCTCTGCTCTCTCCCTCTTCATTGACTCAGAGACAGCAACAGGAGCCATTGGCTCCTGCTATTGTCAACCACAGCCAGTGAGGAAGGAGTGGGGGGTGGAGACGAGCCACGTGCTGTGTGTCATTGGATAAGCAAGCAGCTTTCTATAGGGACACTCGGCAGGGGGGAGGAGTCCAGAGCACTGGTGAGGAACCCCAGAATAGGAGGATCAGGGCTGTTCTGTGCAAAACCATCGCACAGAG
This sequence comes from Staurois parvus, assembly GCF_062004578.1. Classification (NCBI taxonomy): domain Eukaryota; kingdom Metazoa; phylum Chordata; class Amphibia; order Anura; family Ranidae; genus Staurois; species Staurois parvus. The sequence goes on along the minus strand of NW_028317805.1, from coordinate 8,072,449 downwards.
CAGGTCAGTATAACATTTTTGTTATTTTAAATGTAAAAAAAAATAAGAAATAGTGTATGTAAATATAATTTTATAATGACTGCATGGCTGGTCTGTGTGACCAGTTCTACCTTATAACCTAGATGCTAAGTGATGCATTAAATATACAGTATATATTATGTTATTTCAAAAAATAGACTTTGATTTGCAAAAAGTTGCAATATGTTAATAATGTTGCCAGAAAGTCCTTATAAGCCCTTGGAAAGTGTTAGAATATTCCTAAAGTTGCTCAGTTGACCTGCCAATTACATTATGTAAGGGGCAAAAAAAATATTAAAATATAAAAAAAGAAAAAAATATATTAGGAAAAAAATAACAAATTAATAATAGATTCACTTGCGGCACAAGTGAAAGGATAATTTAACCCCTCTGGCCCCAGAGACATGTCCTGGAGCCCAGAGTGTTAAGAGTAGTTAAAAATGAATCCTTTCCAACACAAATACGTTAATAGGCCTTGAAAGAAGCAAATGACTTCCAAGTCACCCTCTCGATTGCAGTTTGACCGTACCTTTACAATGTGTGCCATTTAAGCCTGGAGAATCCAATCAATGTGTCAGTTAAATTGCAGCTCATCTGTCGAGATTAAGTGTTCGACTATTATCTCAGATTTAGTAGAAGTCGGAGATACTGGCACATTTCAGTGAAGCCATTAGTAACACCTGGAATCATTCACATTAGTTTAAGATCTGGCCCCATAAATTCACAGCCATTAATGATTATTCTGACTCCTCAGGATAAATGGCTTAACGTTTTTGATAATGAAAATATACATTCCGCAGTAGTTCTTTCTTAAAACCACATTACCTTTGTAATGTACTTCATGGCTGAAAGTAACAGGCTGTCATAACTCTCAGCAAGGAATTTTATTGTGTTGTAAAGTATTTAAACCGTGTTGTAGTATTAATTTCCTTAAATCTTATAAAATCTCCACTTTAAAGGCTATTTATATATTTTTTAGTCATCTCTACGTAAGGCATGTTATTGGGGTAATTAAAAGTTACTCTTGTTCTGGAATTTATTTTCATTTGTTATAACTGTGTAATCCTTAAAAAGAAGACAACGTAGGTTACAAAAGTCTTTGGATCATCATCAAAATATAAGGTGGGGGGGGGGGTTGAGTTACGCCAAATGCATCCGATTAGTTATATCTAGGAGAATTTTTTTTAATATCTGAAATAAATCTTTTTATTCCTTGAACATTCATCCCTTTTAAGTGTTCATTAAGATGGGGTGTGACAGACTTGGAAAATGAAATACTATTTTTTTTTTTTTGTGCGTGGAAAGACTGAGTAAAACACAAGTCCCCAAGGGCATCCACAGTTTAGGTATTGCACAGGAAAAGGGTAAGTCAAGATTCTGTCTTTTGCATCTCATATTCAGCAACCCCTCCCACCCACCCTGTAAAAAAAAAAAATGTTTTTTGATGTCATTGCTCTACTGCCTCTTCCATCTATGATCTGATAGATCTGAGAAAAACATATGACACTTTGTGCTGTTTGATATACAATCAGCTGAAAATCTCTTTGAATACCCTAACTCGTTTTAGGTTGGCCAATCACAAGTTTATTTAAATCGTGCCTTTAAATTAAAAAAAAAAAAACTAATGGAAAAAAAAAATCTTGCTGTTTCACACTCAGTCTCATTTTCAATTGCAGTTAAAAATGCAATAAAGCAACTGTATCTAAATTTGCATTGGCCATTACAATACATCTGAAAAGCAATAAATACCTCCGTTTATAACACAGAACTGATGAATTTCTATCTACAGAGATCTGTTAGAGAAGAGTACAATATTCGCATGAACAATAAAAGTCTTGCAAAAGCATGCCTACCAACTACTTAACGGCCTTAAAGAATGGTTATTAACGCCAATCAGAAGTGAAAATGATTGGTTTTTATGCCAAAGTTTCAATCCAATTTGTGACATCAAGAAGCAATGTAGAGGAAATGCAACTTTGTAACAAGCTAAAGTTCATTTAGCAATTCCTGTTTCCTTTCTACTTGCAATGACAATTACATAGTTGTCACATTTAAAAGTGTCTCTGTCATGCGTTTCATGAAGTGGGGAAGAAAAAATTGTAGATATTATTGTATCACTTAGGCTATATTGCTATGGGTATTATGCTTTTTCATTTGGAATCATGATTTAGAGCTTAAAAGATGTGTAAAGCAGTCATATTTTACTACAAAAGCATGTACTTTTTCCAGTTTCATTTTATAGGTTGTAACTTTCTAACTGATATTTAAGGTCTAACTCCAACTTCCCTATTACATTCAAATACTAAGGGAGGGCTGCAACTTTGTAGGTTGTAAATCTTAATTGTCCTGTTCCACAATACCTGTTCAGGCTTCCGAAATCTAATGGAATTTACATTGAATTTTGACCTCCACATTAAGGCCTCATGCCCACAGGACATGGGGTGTTTAGAGACAGAATAAAAAAAAGCCAGCCACCCCTAAGAGTAGCTGAGAAAATGTCCAGTGTGCATGAGGACCTAAAATTTACATGTTACTATGGTAACACAGTACACATAATAAATTGTAATCGTATACAGAGTGTTTCTTTAGAGTTGGCCATAGATGGATCACAATTCAACTGGTACAGTTGGAAAATTTGACTCAATCAGCAGCTGCAGCCAATAAGCTGCAGCTGCTGATCAGTGTATTCTGACAGTGGAGAGTCCCCATTGTCAGAATGCAATGTCTCATTGGGGAGGATACCTCAACTGCATGGATGGAGGAATCCTTTTTTTTTTCCTTCAACCTGATGGCTGATTTGAAAAAAAAGCAAGTAATCCATGACCAGCCTTCAGCTTCTAACATACCGTATGCTAATAACAGTTTTTTCTATATGATTTTAGCAGCAGCAAAACCTCAGTAATAAGCCTCATTTTGCATCAGGGGCGGACTGACAACTCATGTGGCCCCCGGGCAATAGGGGATCATGGGGCCCCTGTGTCCTTGCCCAAACTCAAAAAAGCTTATGAAAAAGGTACCAGGGGCATCTCATAGGGCCCCCAACTGACCCCGGGCCCTCGGGCAGTGCCCGAGTTTCTAAATGGTCAGTCCGCCCCTGTTTTGCATATACATTCACGGTAGTTAATGCGTACTTCCACATCTGCATTATTAGATTCTATTGGCCAGAATTCTGGCCATTAGAAAGCATTAATGTATGAACACGCCTAGCATTAACGCTCATTAATGCACACTAATGCATGTTAATTAGTGTCAAACCATTTTTGAGCACTTTTTATGCTCAAGCGCTCCTCTCCTGAATGAAGTGATGCTCTTTTTTTCTGCCTCTAACCTCCTGAAATTCCTATAGTGTGCATGCAGTGCCTTGAAAAAGTATTCATACCCCTTAAAATCTTCCACATTTTGTCAAGGTACAACCAAAAATGTAAATGTATTTTATTGGGATTTTATGTGATAGACCAACACAAAGTGGCAAATAATTGCAAAGTGGAAGGAAAATGATAAATGGTTTTCAAAATTTTTTACAAATAAGTATTGAAAAGTGTGTTTTTTTTTTTGTAAGCAGCCCCCTTTACTCTGATACCCCTAACTACAATCTAGTAAAACCAATTGCCTTCAGAAGTCAAAACTGTGACTTTATCATTTTTTTTTTTTTTTTACAGGAGCATGTAAAGCAGTGGATTGTAGGAGCAATACTAGGCTCCTGCACACCCCCTCCTCCAGCTTTCTGCCTTTAGCTCTATATGGGCTTTCAGTTACTGAGCTGCAGGATATGTCAATGCACAGTGCGCTGATTAGTGCACTCGTAGTCCATTGAGAACTACAGATTCATCTGCCATGGTAGCAGACGGGATTTGTATTCTATTCATTCACAGATCTCTGTGAATGAATGATGCAGCTGTTGGGATGGATCTCCAGTTTTAAATGTGACAGCAGCTGTGGGGGAGAGGAACCCCTGCCTGCTGTAACAGGGGATGGGACCATGTGGATGCAGTGAGGGTGCTTAGGAACATGTTACATGTTACACCCTAAATACAAATGTAACATGTAACATGTTTCTAAACGTGAACTTTGCCTTAAAGCTTAAGGACTTAGGTGAGGAGAATGTAAAGTGTAAAGGGTCATCTTGGTCTCCTAGGCACAGGCACAATGCAAACGATTAATATAAAAAAAAACAAACATACAATTTCCCATGTGAATTTTAGAGTCAGTAATCATTGTATATATAGGGGGAAAAAAACACAAAACTTTATTTACAGTTGAGTAATACAACACATACAAAATATAAAATATATTGGCTGGTATATACTGTAGTAATTGTAGAAAATACAGCATGTCAAAACAAATGCCCAAAGAGTAACCCTTTTGGGGAGTATCATATTATCGTAGGACAGCAATACATTCCAAAGTAATCCCCAAGGGGACGTGCACCCTGTGAATTTCAAGATAATGCCTTTCTACTCTTCTTCAGGGGTGCATAGCTGATGGTGGGTATGCAACCTGTAAACATACAAAGTTAACTAGGCAAAAAATTACAATTAAAACTAATCCATGGTCTGAGAAGGTCTCAATGACTACCACCATCCACCAAGAGTGGAACCGAACCCATCCCACAGCAACATGCAACCACAGAGGCCAGAGAACCTGCAGCAGTCCACTAGCAATGCTCCTCTAATATAACTGTTGTGTCCTCTGTAGCAACCAAACAAAGAATGCATCCCACAGTACAATGTACGGCCTCAATGGTCTTTTGAGGGACACCTTACTGCTTGCTGTGATACACTAAGATGGTGTTACTCAATGGCAACATTTCTAAAAGGTAGATGTTGCATACTATAGGCAGCCAAGGCACCCTTCACCCTTCTATATTGGTTTTCATGGTTTCAATTGGCACTTAACCTTACCTTGAAAGTTGGAGGATTGTGATAATAGGTTTGTTGTAAACAAATGAAGCTCTAAGAAACCCATTGTTTTTTGTGGTTTGCCTTTAAACTGATCTCCCCTGTCTATCAACATGAACATACTGTAAAGCAATAAAAGTCTCTGCTGGGGAAGTCAATCTACTGCTATTGTTTGGAAAAAAAAGAGCTATTGGTCAGTGAATTTTGTCTGCTTCTAACAGCAGTATAGAAGGCAATGCTCCGATTCAGCTGCCCACCCATCAACATATAGGAAATATGTAAACACTGGGAGGGTCTTTTTTTACTGAGAATCATAGCATTTAAAGTGTTACTAAACCCAGGACTCTGCATTCACTATTTCTGGTCTCCTACAGCACACAGAACATGGAAATGCAATTATTTTAGTAAATATAAACTACTAAATACCTTTTCTCATCAGCAGTTAGAGCAGTCTTTTGACTTCTATCAGTGTCCAGCAGAGCACTGGTTAAAGCTTGTAGTCGAAGGTTTCATTCTCTCTGATTGTTGTATGAGGCTGCAGGACCCTGAATCTCTGTCTGGACAGCACTGATTGGCCCTGTGCTGATCACATGCACTCTCCCAAGAAAAAAAAAACTTTCTAGCAATATACACCAAACTGAGCATGTGCAGCTTCCCCCCAAGGCTCTGTTATATCAGCAGATGGATTGGAGACTGTGAAAGCAGGGGAGGATCAGAGAAGACAGAATCAAATAGCCTTCTTACACAATGCAGAGTATTAACCCCTTAGGTTTCACAGTGAGTATAACAAGCATGCTTTACTGCATATACAGACGGATTTTACTGTTGTGGGTTTAGTAACATTTTAAAGCAGCAGAAGGTAGAATATTTATTTTTTTATTCCGCAATATGTTCAAGAGGGGATGAGCAGATCTACAGGTATAGTAAAATAATCCATTTAATGCATTCATAAATTGCTTGCTTTCTCTAAATCGAACAAATATGGACTGCAATGGAGTGTGTGTGGTGTTTGCAGGGAAGATTATTGATGATTCTGTATAAGTGGTACATTATGTATTTGTGCATCTCTCCGGCAAATGCCACTTCACTAGCAGATGTTTCATATTGTGCGCACAGCTCTGCTGAAACTTGCAGAAATATATGACTAAGTTAAGCCAGATGTTGAGAGCATCGTTAACACTTAGTACAGAGGGTCATACATTTTGTTATCCATCATGAGTGACTAATCAAAAACAAATACCATGTGTCAATTACAGCAGAAAAATCACCAAGGATTTCATTTCTCATCTGACCCGGCAATGTGCACATTGTGATTCTAACACCGATACAGTATTTAACAGTTCTCCAAGTATATTAATAATCAGATGGAAAGGCCATTTTAGACAATATCAAAACATGTGACGTGTGCTATATCCGAGGGATCAGCAGGATTCTAAATGTTCCAGTATTCACACCTTTAACCCTGCTCCTTCCAAAATCGAACTTAGTAGTTCTAGGCAAAGCTAACACAGATGTGTTTCACTGTTCTTCTCAAAAAGTCCACATTTCTCTTGGGTTTTCTTTCTTTTCTTAAAGGACCAGTAAACCATCAAGGGGCTATACATAAAACTTATGTTTTCAGAGTACAACATTGGGGGTACATTGTTGGCCAGCACTACAGAGGAAAAGGACTTGGGGGTACTTATTTCAGATGATTGTAAAATGAGCAGTGTGGCCAGGCAGTGGGGACAGCGAATAGAATTCTAGGATGCATCACCAGAGGGGTCACCAGCAGGAGGAAGGAGGTCCTGATTCCCCTATATACAGTGAAGGAAATAAGTATTTGATCCCCTGCTGATTTTGAATGTTTGCCCACTCACAAAGAAATTATCAGTATTAAAATCGAATGGTAGGTGTATTGTAACACTGAGAGACAGAATAGCAACAAAAATTTCAAAAGAAATGCATGTCTAACTGATTTGCATGTTCCTGACGGAAATAAGTATTTGATCCCCTTCACAAAACATGACTTAGTACTTGGTGGCAAATCCCTTGTTGGCAATCACAGAGATCAGACGTTTCCTGTAGCTGGCCACCAGGTTTGCACACATCTCAGGGGGGATTTTGGCCCACTCCTCTTAGCAGATCCTCTCCAAGTCATTAAGGTTTGGTGGCTGATGTTTGACAACTCGAACTTTCAGCTCCCTCCACAGATTTTCAATCGGATTAAGGTCTGAAGACTGGCTAGGCCACTCCAGGACCTTAATGTGCTTCTTCTTGAGCCACTCCTTTGTTGCCTTGGCCATGTGTTCTGGGTCATTGTCCAGAACACATGGGAACACCCATCCACAACCCATTTTCAATGCCCTGGCTGAGGGAAGAAGGTTCTCACCCAAGATTTGACTGTACATTGCCCTTTGATGCGGTGCAGTTGTCCTGTCCCCTTAGCAGAAAAACACCCCCAAAGCAAAATGTTTCCACCACCATGTTTGACAGTTGGGATGGTGTTCTTGGGGTCATAGGCAGCATTTTTTGTTGCTATTCTGCCTCTCAGTGTTACAATACACCTACCATTCGATTTTTAGACTGATCATTTCTTTGTGAGTGGGAAAACATTCAAAATCAGCAGGGGATCAAATACTTATTTCCTTCACTGTAGATCTTTAGTTAGACCTCATTTAGAATACTGTGTCCAGTTCTGGAGACCTCACTTACAAAAGGATATTGGTAAGATAGAACAAGTCCAGAGATGGGTAACAGAAATGGTGAAAGATCTGGGGGATAAAATATACCAAGAGCAACTTCAGGAACTAAACATGTACAGTCTGGAGGAAAGAAGGGAAAGGGGAGACATGATTTAAACCTGTGCACATTGTGATTCTAACACCGATACAGTATTTAACACTTCTCTAAGTATATTAATAATCAGATGGAAAGGCCATCTTAGACAGTATCAAAACATGTGGCATGTGCAAATTGAACTTAGTAGTTCTAGGCAAAGCTAACACAGATGTGTTTCATTGTTCTTCTCAAAAAGTTCACATTTCACTTGGGTTTTCTTTCTTTTCTTAAAGGGCCAGTAAACCATCAAGGGGCTATACATAAAACCTGTGTTTTCAGAGTACATAAATCTTGTTTAATTTCAACCAAAGGTAAAAACCTTCTGGAGAATTTGTTTATGTTACATTGCCCATTGGGACTTGGACAGTCCATGTCTCTTGCCTTTCCTGGTTTGAAATGAGCTGGTGCTCCTTCTGAGCATATTAACATGGACTCTTACTGTATTGTTCATTGAAGCACAAGAGACTCCATCTTGCTTACAATGTTGAAATGTGCCCGAGTCTTTCACCCAACACAGACTAAAAGTGATTCTAATGGCTTTTTTTTAAATTACAAACATGTTTATACTTACCTGCTGTGTGCAGTGGTTTTGCACAGAGCAGCCCAGATCCTCCTCTTCTTGGTTCCCCAGCTGGTGCTTATGGCCCCTCCCTCCTGTCGGGTGCTCCCACAGCAAGCAGCTTGCTATGGGGGCACCCTCTGCTCCATGTGTCCATTCACACATGTAGCTGTGGCTCAGCCATGCTCCCTATCTCTTCTCATTGGCTCACTGGCTGTGATTGACAGCCATGGGAGCCAATGGCTCCCACTTCTGTCTCATCCAATGAGGAGAGGGAGTTCCAGGATAGTCGAGACTCCATTGCACATCGCTGGATCAAGAGGGGGCTTAGGTGAGTGTTGGGGGGGCCTGGGGGCATGCTGTACAGTGAAGGTTTTTTTATCTTCATGCATAGGGTTAATCCTCTGCATTGTGTAAAAAGGATGTTTGATCCAACTTCTCTGATCCTCCCCTTCTTCCCCATTTCATCTCCTGATAGAACACAGCCTTGTTGACACTCTACACATGCTCAGTTTGGTGTGTATTGCAGGAGAGTTTTTTTCTTTTTCTTGAGAGAGCATGTGATCAGCACAGGACCAATCAGCACTGTTCAGACAGAGGGTTATGCAATCTCATAGGGCAGTGAGAGGATAATGAAAACTCCCCCTACAAGCTTTAACCAGTGCTCAGCTGGACACTGATAGAAGTCACAATACTGCTCTAACTAGATTTTAGCAATTTATATTTACTAAAATAATTGCATTTCCATGTTCTGTGTACTCTGGAAGACCAGATATAGTGAATGCAGGGTCCGGGGTTTAGTAACACTTTAACCTATCCCTCCAACTAACCTTAACATTTAACCTACCCCCCAAAATGTAAACCTAATCTAACCCCAAAAACCAAACCTAAACACCTAAATTAAAACAATTGTTAACCCTTAACACAACTTTTAAAATTAGCACCTAACCTAACTCTAAAGTTTAACACATTCTCTGGAACTCTCTACCCCAATTTATCAGACTATCGCCTACTCTGCTCACTTTTAGGCGATCTCTGAAAACCTCTCTCTTCAGGGAAGCCTATCCTGCCCTCAGCTAATACTGGACTCTTCTACTCTTCCAACCAGTCCATCCCCCACAGTTACTACCTTTTGTACCATTAGCCCCTCCCTCCTAGATTGTAAGCTCCAAGTGGCAGGGCCCTCCTTTCCCTCTTGTATTGAACTGTATTGTTGCTGTATTGTCTCCCGTTATATTGTAAAGCTCTGAGCAAACTGTTGGCGCTATATAAATCCTGTATAATAATAATAATAATAACACTTAACCTAATCCAAACGGATTACCCTTCCCCTTCTAAATTTATCTTTAAACCTAACCCTTACATTACATTCCCCAAACCCTTGATCTTAAGCCTCAATCAATCCCTACCATTTTACTTCAAGTAACCTCAGAAAGTAAAATATCAGTGCAAATTGGGATATCATTTTATTGGGCCAGGCTTACCTTATTGGGTTTATACTTTTGCTCAGATTTTAACCAGTCTTGGCTACCAAGCCAATTCTACCTACAAATTATATGAAAATTCAGGTATATACTTCTAGTTCCAGTGTCACCATGTTTAAACAACACAGGTTTCTTGAGCACAAGATTAGACATTGCCAGCCTTCTTTTATGCTGGTTGATGCAGAGATCTCACCTCTCAGGTCCTTCGAGTTTCATCAGTTTTGGATGTGGTGGTATAGAAGACGAGTTTCTCAGGTAAATAGGATGCAAATGCTCAGAGAGTATTCAGAATGTTATGCCTTGTCCTACCTTCTGTTTACTTCTGAGAGAATTTTAATTTAATTTGAAAAACCCAGCAACCCTGTAAAATTGAAACACATTTCAGGACTAGAAAGAGCAGCAGACCTGGAGCTGGATCCCTGCTCATACCTTACCTGCTTGGAAAATCAACCTACTGCACAACCCTAGAGTTTCTGAACTCGGAGACAAACCATATGCTAACTATGGTTTTGAGGGTAGCAGGTACTCCTATGGCTCCCCATCCATCAGGTAATGTACATCCCTGGTGGATGACCTATAGAGGCTCGTATGAATGCATCACCTAGTAGGAGGTATGATCACAGTTTTGACTCATCACCAAGTGGTAATTAGCAAAGAGTATGTGCCCAGTCTAAAAGTTCCTTTGGAGGTGTGTCCTAATTGGTTTAAACAAAACACTTAATATAATACAGTTTACCAGTCTTTAGATGTGGAGGCAGCATTCATTTTTTCAGTCTTTTTTAATTTAATTTACACCTGGTAATGACACAATTTATGTCCTAAGGTGACAACTCTCACTCCACTCTTACTACGGAGGGAGCCATGGTTGTCATGTTATACTGATCTCCTGATTTGAGCTACAAACGCATCTTGCTCTCTTTTCCTCTATACTGAGGGGGAATTAGTAATTTACAGAACATAGCTTCGAAGGAAGAAAATACTGCTTGTGCTTCCAGTTCAGATCAGAGAAAGTTACAAGGACACAGCATTTCTGGCAAGATCAACAAGTATTTTCTATATTTGCTGAAAGGTTTGGTAGCCTGAAAAAAAAAAATGAACCAAATCTAAGGACTGGTACACTGCAATATATATAGTGGACTTGGATATCCTTTAATATACTTGAAATGGCCCCATGTTCATTCTAAAGAGAAATTCAAATTTCTACATAGTGGGAAGCAATATGAAGAATGCCATACCACACATAGGTGCAGGCCAATAATTTATATTAAATTACTTTGTATAATCTTAACAAAACAACAATGCAAGTCACGTTTGCCCCCAACATTCCCTGCATATACCATAGCTGCAGACAACAAAAGCTTTTAACAAAGGACCCAACAAGGAACCTCTACATGTAATGTCAGACACACAAAAGGCAAACTGTGCGTGAGCCTCAAACTGAAAATATAAAGATCACAAAAAACTTAATGAGACAAGGCCATAATCTGGGGAAGCTACAGGAGAGGATGAGTAGATGTCTAATGATAAATATAATACAGAGGAGCTGAGATGAGTGCAGCAAATTAAAAAAAAAAAAAAGAATAAAGACGATGAAAAATGACAGCAAAGATTCTTGTGTGACAAAAGTCTGTAATTTAATCATTGCACTCTGTTAAGTAACCCCGCTGAATAATAAATTAGCTTTCATCGGCCCTGCAATAAATGTCCGCGAAGCCTTATTGAAAGGCGCGGGCAGCGAGGACACGCAAGCCGTTTTTATGTAAAGTGGAGGAGAATGGCCTTAATGAAGTGTTTTAAAGAAAACCATAAAACAATATTTTCTGCGTTAAATTAGGATGAATAAGCGTCGTTTATGGCTTCTGCTTCAATGTAAAGGACATTAGATAATATATAATCTGGAGGTATAATAAAGACAATAGTTTAGTCCTCGATTTAAATCATGTCTTTCATTTTCATTACCCACGACCCCTTTGCATGCTATGCAAAATAGATGACATTCGTGTCTTTTTCTATTATTGCATGGAAAATGTGTTCAGAAATGATGGAATCGCTAATTGAGGATCACTGTGGTTAAGGGGTTAGCACTATTGTCTTATGGAACTAGGGTCCTAGGCTAAAGTAATAGAGGTATGGATGCTATCTGTAAAGAAAGTGTTTTTCTTGACCAATGAAAGACTCCCCTGGTGCTTTAAATTCCTAAACCCACACAAAAAATAGTGGTCCTCCATTCAAAATTATTATACAGGATTTATTTAGCACCAACAGTTTGCTCAGCGCTTTACAATATAACAGGAGACAATACAGCAACAAAACCATTCAATAAAAGACGGTTACAATCTAAGAGACTGGCTCTATTTAGTATGTGTGTATGACTGTGATGGGGACTTTATACTACAAGTTCCTCTGGGGATTTGTAGGGCCCTGAGATAAAGTAGTAGTAGTATGAATGCTATCTACTGTATAAGAAGACTGTTTTTTCATGGCTGATGAACGACTCCCCCAGGTGCTTTAAATTCCTAAAACCATATAAACAATAGTGGCCTTCCATTAAAAACTGGCTCTATTGACTAGGTATGTATTACTGTGAAGGGGACTTTATACTACAAGTTCCTTCGGGGACCTGTAGGGTCCAGGGCTAAAGCAAAAGAAGTGTGGATGCTATCTAATAAGAAAAGTGTTTTTTCCTGATCCTTGAAAGACTTAAATTCCTAAAACCAAACAAAAAATAGTGGTCTGTTAATTGAATTCCATTCATAACTGGCACTAATTATTAGGTGTGTATGACTGTGATGGGACTTTGCAATACAAGTTACTTTGGGGCAGAGAATAATATGAATAAAGCACTTTTTAACATGAAGGCAGCTCCAATATATACATAAAATATTATTTATAGCTTCAAAAACAGATCTCCGTGCAAAACACAAAACCCAGCACTAAATGTGATGTATAGATGACTAGATGCCTGTTATTGCTCTTTGTCTTTCAATGCATTACTTTTAAAAATGCTTTGGAAAACTAATTTTCGGGTATGCAACAAAAAAAACAACCTGAAGCCTTAATGAAAAACTAGCCATTCCATGTAATGTAAATCCATCCAACTGTAATGCAATCACTGGCTAAAAACTGATTGATAAACTCACAGGTATTTTGCAGCTCACAATTAAACCAGATCTAAGACCAATGAAAAAAAATCTCTTATAAGCGCTATCATGCTAATGTTGCTATGGTCATGTCAGGTAGCCAATCTAGAGAAATGGTGCGCAAATGACTATGGAGTGAGTGCATGTAGACAGGAAGTGCCTGAAAGAGGGTGGAGAAAATTAGCAGTCCTGAGATGCCAAACAGGATTAAAAGGAAAATATGAAAACTGCATTTTATAAAGACAAAATTGTAGCAATTGTTTATAAGGCATTATGCTTTAGTGAACATAGGGGTTAATTTGCTTAAGTCCAATAGGCTGTTTACTTTGAAAAATAATTTTCACTTTGCAAGGAAATTTTCCTTTAGCTCCGTGAATATGGTAAAAAAACACTTTGCAAAAAAAAAAAAAAGAAAAAAAAACCCAGTCAAGTACAAGGAAGGAATACATATACACCAAGAAGTGTTTTTGCTTGAACATGATTGGATGAAGGAAGTCAACAGAGCTTCATGTCAATTTCTAAGCAATGGAAAAAATCCCCTGCAAAATGAACAGTCTATTTGCCCTCAGTAAACCAGCCACTTAATGCAATCTCTACTTAAGGTTTAGATCCATGTAAAGAAAATGGATTTACAACAACAGAATACGTTATAAAAGCAGTTGTGTAGCAAAAAATATTTTTCTTCAATGGTACTTAAGAAGAAGACAAGATGCTCAGTGACCAAGCAAGGCCTTCCAGTATTCTGGACCCAGAAATGTTAGTTTCCTTGGCTGTTCCTATAGCTATGTGACTGATTAATATACTATAGGTTATAGACTTTTACTTTACCTGGTCACTAAGGAAGACCCTGCATAAATTATAGCTTTTGTATCATTTGCAACCACGCACTCCCCCACTCCACCCCAGCCCACCCCACCCCCTCGGCCATTGTATAAGCCTGTTTGGGAAAATTATGATTAAAAATGTGAAAACAGAACCTTCTTAGGTGTTCTGAAGTAAAGTATTTGGCATATGATTTATTCTGCAAAAATTAATATCATTGCCATTTCTATAGATGTCCTACAAGTGACCAAAACAAATGTAATTTTTCAAAATGGGAATTCCAGGTCAGGCCCCTGAAAAAAAAAAAGTTAATCCTTACACGTTAAAAAAAATCACCAACTAGATAAGGAATATTTCATGAAATAAAATTAGAAAGGGTTAGGGCAGGACTAGAGATAAAATAGGCTTAATTTTGCCAGAGTAATTAAACATGATCAATTAATCTTCCTAAGCATTCCTTTACCTTGCACTCTGGCCCCATCTGGTAGGACGTCTACCTGAAAATTACGGTGACATAGAACGGGGCTCATTAGAGCAAGCAACGTTATAATACATGGGTTCCTTCAAACATCTGACCTCACGATCCTCCGTTATTTTTCTAATTACTCTTCCGTATCTTGGGCAGCCAGCCAACGTTTTTCCCAGGTGCTTCAAAAGTTAATAGTGGTGTTGAAGTAAGAATTTAAGGTCAGTGTATGTTCTTTAGAGCTCATTTTTATTTACAACCATTTTCAGGGAAATTTCCTGTATAGTCTATGGAAATTCCTGTACTGAAAAAAAAAAAAAAGAAAATTTCAGAATTAATATTTCAAAACACTAAAATGTATTTGGTAAGAAGATCTGGGCTAATGAATACTACTGACCCCTTCAGAGAATGGGAGGCCACTGATGTTTTCCTATGACCTCTATGGTATGAATAGTTTAACGATAACATTAGGTGACACGCAGAGTACAGCGTTGTTTTTGCAGCTTGCAAGTTAGCTTTAGCTCATACTTCATTTATATATTGTATAGATTCCTAAGATCAACGTAAATGTCTTGTTTGACTAAGTATATCCTTCCTCAGATGTGTCATGTAGAGGAAAGCAAATATACTTTTGTCCGTTTTGCACTGACCTGCTCCCGTGCAAGTCTTCTAGTTACATTTTTGTTTAGAGCAGATCTGTCACATATCAAGCAAGATCACGGTACAGTAGTACATGATGAAATATTTTAGTATACCTTTTACATTCGTGCTGCCAAAAGTAGATAAACAGAAGTTTTGACGCCTTCAGCTTCAAGGATAAGTCAATTTTTATATCAAAAAGCCAAGATTCCATGCCCCTCCCTTTCCCACAGAAAAATAAAACACCTCCATTATTTCAAAAATTGTAATTATAGTTAATAAATAATACAAATTATAGTGTATCTAATGCAATTTTTTTTTATAAAACTATGAATAGGGTAGGGAAAAATTAGAACCGTCAGTTTTTTTTTTAATTTTTTAATTTTTTTCGGGGGGGGGTGAAGAATCTCCGTCCAACTTCAGAGATTTCCTTTCACTTCCTATCTTGTAAACACAACAGGAAGGGAATTAAAAATTCTCCAAAATGACAAAAATCTACTCTTAGGCTTTTGTCAGTGTAATAAATGTTGTTGAATGATTTCTCCTATTTTGTTGTTCGGATGACAATTCCAAATTCTGGATTTTCCATCACTTTAGTCTTGGTGACAAGCACAAAAAGACACTGTATCTACTTAGAGAGGACACAGAGTGCAATAAAACCCTGACAGAGCTTTTAGCTCTTTCACGCGTTATCCAAAAGAAAAAAAAAAGTTAGGCTTTTAGTTAAAGTTTTTACCACTGGTGTTTTTAGATTGTATTTCTTTTTTACATTTGCCACTCCCAATATTTTTTTTAAGTCCTGGTCATGTAACAGGCTTGACCATAAAGAGCAACCTTTCTTAACCTTTTTACCCAATAGGAACATTTGAAATACTTTTCTGGTCTAGACCTGCTTCATTTGGGGCAGTAGGAAAAATGACTCTCTTACAGTGGTAGACCAAATGCCACCCTTACAGACAGTAAAAAGATAAATAGTGGCATGCTGCAGTCTTTTTTAAGTGACACTGACTCTGGTTCTATGCAGTCACCATCAAATAAGAGGTCACCTATTCATAGTTCTAGGAACCCTCAACAACCTCCGAAGAAGCCCCTAGAGTACCTTGAAACCCTGGTTGAAAATGTCTGATATAGAGTAATGGCATTTGTCTGGTGTATGCACTAAACCAGGGGTGTCAAACTAAATTTCATTATGGACCAGCATTATGGTTGCCCTCAAAGGGTCTATTGTATCTGTTAGACTAGATGTCCAGAGCACCCCAACCCCCTTTAGATCAGATGTCAAAAGCCCCCCAACCATCAGACGTCAAGAGTCCCCACTCTCCCTTACATCGCAGTGCAACCCCTTTACCTTGTGTTGCTGCTGGGAAGATGCTGGGAGTAGAGCCGAAAAACAGAGTCTGTAGGAGGATCAGAGGAGGGCTGGAGACAGCTACCAGAGTCTGCTGAATGATGAGACCAGGAGAGGTGGAGACAAGGGGGTGCTGTGGCTGCACAGAGAGGCGTAGGATCTGTAGGAGGAGTTCTTTCCTCCACTTTGCTGAGAAAAGGAGTGAAGATGAGGAGGGTGCCACAGCTGCAGGAGAAGTGCGAGGGTCACATGAAATAGCCTGGCGAGCCAGATTCAGTCCTTGAGCCTTGTGTTTGAAACGTGCACTAAACTAATCTTGTTACTGGCTATCACGTGAGTGGCTACCTTTCAAATTACGCCTTTATTATAAAAGTAGAACACTCACATAAAATGAAGTAAAGGCACTTGTAAATAAACAGCTTCTTCGGGAGGAATAGCCGGGGTACATATATAGTGGGCGGAGCTTGCTGTGACATCATTACGCAACCGGAAGTCTGCAGGAAGCCATTTTGATGTTACCAGCAGATGTTTCATAAGCGCTTTTTCTTCATTATAATGCGAGTGTTCTACTCTTGTAATAAAGGGGTAATCTGAATGGTACACACTATGTGGAGCTCTTTGCTTTTATTTTTGATATGTCAACACTAGCATGGACACGTAAGGGAGGAATTTTTCGAAGCGTCTTCTGAGATGAAAATGGTTTTCTCTACCCTCTGATGATTGCCATTAAGTGCAAATTATGCGCATGCTGACCTTTCTCTAATCAGAAGGTCATATAGTTCTGGTAAGCCTTGCATGGTGTTACCTGGTAGAGGATCCGTCTAATTTCTGGGAGATACTCCCAGCTTATAGCTATCATTTGAAATGGCACATTAGTCATCACCATTTCAACTTTTGGGGCTTTCATATATTTTCTTTTATTGCACCTGTGTATTTGGACATTTAGTACTAGATATACATCATTCATTGATGTATAGCCAGGGCTTTTTTTATCAGAGAATAGCTGCAGGAACTCCCCACCTTTTGAGTCACCTCTTGTCTCCTCCCCCTACCCACCTCTAAGCACCGTCCCTTGGTTCTATCCCCTACCCACCTCCCTGTACAGCCCCTTTTAGAGAATACAGAACCAAGTATTATTTTGTGGTGCTAAGTAATTTGTATATAATGTGTTAATGAAATCAAGAAAAGCTGTAAAATACAGTAGATCCCCTGCAGCCATCAACAGTTGATCCCCCACACAACAATAAACCTCCCCAGCAACAATGGACCCCCCACAACAAAATACCACCTTAGTAACTATAGACCCCAGCAGCAACAACAGATTTCTCAGCAGCCAACAACAATAGACTCCTCCCTCAATAGGAGATCCCTCCCAGCAACAACTGAACCCTCCAGCAACATAAAATCCCCCCCCAGCAACAATAGACCCCCATGCAAAAATAGATTCTCACCAGTGACAATAGATCCCCCAGCAGCCAGCATCAATAGACCTTCCAGCACACCCCAGCACCCCTTGCCAATACATACGTTTAGTGCTGGAGGTGCCAGGACTGCATTCACCTGCTGAAAAAAAGCCCTGTGTATAGTACCATTATATTTCATTTTTTTAGTTTTTAATTAGTCCTCCTGCACACTGGCTGTTTTAATAACGCTAGTAACGTTAGCTGTGGAAAGTCACGTTAAAAACGTGAGTTTTTCATCTTTATTTAGCATGTTTGCATTAGCGTTTAGCGGCTTTTTGCCATATTTAGCAGCGTTTTCTCACATTTTCTTACCAAAAAAAATTATTTTGGGTCAAAAAACATCCAAAAACGCCGGTTTCTGGCGTTTTACCACGTTTTACTGAGTTTTTGAGCATTTTTGATCAATAGAGCGTTTTCACAGCTAAAAAACTCCTCTACAAACCCACTAGTCCTGGGTTTTTTTTCCAGCCAAAAAACATTGATTACAGTCTATATGTGCATGGACACATAGGATAACATGCTAGGGGGTTTACTGGCTGTAGAAAAAAACATCAAATGCCAAAAACAGCCGCTGTAAAAACGTCAAGTGTGCATGAGGACTTAGTGCAACACTTTTCTTATGTATTTTGGGACTGTCAATATCTCATAGTGTGTTTGCAGCTTTTTGTAGATCCTTCTTCTAATCATTTCCTAGATTGTAAGCTCCAAGGAGCAGGGCCCTCGAACCCCTTGTGTATTGTATTGTTACTGTATTGTCTCATGTACTGTCCCCCACTATAATGTACAGCGCTGAGCAAACTCTATAAATACTGTATAATAATAATAATATTATATATTTTTTTTGGGTTTGTTTACCTAACTGCAGTTTACATATTTTATTCATCACAATTAGAACCATGCCTGATTTTTGCTGCATTTTCTTGCTTGCAAGCAGGGAGGGCCAAACATATAATCTTGCACATAGACCCAATGCTTTCCGAAAACAGCTCTCCCCCACACTCATAAGACATTCTGGAGGGTTATTCAGTCCTGGTGTGTATGTATGTGAGATAGGGGTCTTAGATTGTAAGCTCCTCGAGGGCAGGGACTGATGTTAATTTACAATATGTAAAGTGCCTTATAAATTAGTTGTGCTCTATAAGTACTTGTAATAAATAAATAATATAATGCATGCGTGCTGCATGCATCTGGTTACAAGCTTTGAGATATGGAACAAACTTTGTCTAGGATCTAAAACTGTGCTGTGACTTAGACCTAGCAGATGTGAAAATCAACAGTGTATTGAACAAAGAAGGAAGTCCTTTCTCTGAGAAGACATGGGGCTCCCTGGCTAAGTCAGTTATACACAGGCTGCCAGACAAGGATGAAGGCACTGCTGGGCTTTCTAATTAGAAAGCATAGCAGTGTTTGCAAAATGAGTGTCATTGATTTGGTCTGTATAAAATGTTTATTTGTAAAATACAAATGTTCTATCAACAAAAGAAAAAAGAATGAGTTTCTAAATGTATCATCTTTCAACAAATTTGAAATATAAAGAAAACTAACCAAACACAGATATACATTCCTATAAATGTGTCTTTTAAAACAAAACAATATAAATCATGCTAAAAAAAGCTGTTTCCTTAACTTTTTTTTTTTTTTTTTGCTACAGTTATCCCTCAATTGCAAGCTAAATAAAATGGGATCACTTAGTAAACTTGGAAAGTTTTGTGTTTAAAGACACTTCATTGAAATTCACATCAGGTTATTTAGCATCATCTGTAAGAGGAGCCTTTGGAGAACAGCAGGTTTTCACTGGCCCTGTACAAGGTGAAGGTGTGACTCACTGGGCCCTGAAGTGTTTTTGCCTTCATTTAAGCTAATGAAGCCTAATAGTTTTCCAATATACAGTATTATCAGGGCCAGATGGCACCACAGCATCCGCAGGAACCTGTGAAATTACCAAGATTCTGTCACCTGTACAGGTTTGCAGTGCAAGTATGTAAGAATCTGACTGCAGAGCTGTCATGTAAAGATAACAAACTTTGGTTAAGTTAGGGGGTTTTTTTTTTTTATTTTTTTTTTTGCTATTACTTTCCAAACGAATAGTTATAGTGGCGATAGTGGAGGGAAGAAAAGGGAATAGTAAGCAAATTACATTTACCTCTATGGTCTAGATTTGTTGATCTGCTCCTTGAGAGTCCAGATCCAAAAAACAGCCAGACCACAATTAGCAATACTGAGATGTCTGATACCTAAGCAAAGGCAGATATTCAAAATCTCTGTTCTATCTAATCGAGTGTTTATTAAAAAAAAAATAATAATAATAAACATTCTTCTTATTATTATTATTAGTATTATCATTATTATTATTATTATTATTAATAATAATAATAATAATACTAGATAACAATTATATTTTAAAATTATTTTTAATTAAAAAAATATCATATTACATTTTAAATAATTAACAGCTAGTGCAAACACCTTTACGGTTAAACCCTATATGGACAGCTTTTAATTTTCTAAAGCATCATGTATAAAAGACAATTGGCATGTTTTTTTCTTTTTTGGATAATACTTATTTTCACATTTTTTTATGCTTTTTGCATGGTAATACTGCTAATCTCCTTTACCCTTTTTGCAGCTTGTCCTATCCAGGGGCGGACTGACCATTTGGAAACTCAGGCACTGCCCTAGGGCCCGGAATTAGTAGGGGGCCCCATAAGATGCCCCTGGTACCTTTTTCATAGGCTTTTTTGAGTTTGGGCAAGGACAAAGGGGCCCCATGATCCCCTATTGCCCGGGGCCCCATGAGTTGTCAGTCCGCCCCTGGTCCTATCTACATACATGTGCTCCAAAGGCGACTACATTTTAGGATGGACTTCTTGATGATGATAACTATGAACCATGAGCTTTGGCATAACTACTTATAGTCTCTTCTGGAATCACACTTGACATGGTGACAATGCAGTTAAACAGTCGACAGACAGGGACAAAACAGGAAGCACCTAAGCAAGAATTGTCATGTCAGGATACCCCAGATATTGTTTTAACTCCTTACTGCCCACCTTATGCAAATATGTGACAGCAGGGCGATAGGCTTAAAATCCTACCGCCCTTCCACATTGCTGTTTTGTGCTGAGAACATGGGGAAGGGGTTATTGAAAGCTGTAGACTTAAAGATATTGAAAGTAATTTTTGATGTTATATTAATGTGTTAAAGATCAGATGAGATTTCAGTTATTTGGATTTACATCTACTTGAATCTATCTCTTTATCAGCTTCCATTATTTCATTATAGCAACCAGGGACAGGGTGAGTATTTTAAGGCAGTCAGGATCTAGTGGATTGTCCAGGGCTGTTGATCTAACACTGGCAGCTAGCTGACAGGAGGTGAGCTGAGTGTGCAGTGGTATAACCTCATAAGTATGATTCAACGTCTTTATTGCTCAATCAACATCCTGGGTAAAGGTCAGTAGTTTTGCTTAAATTCATAGGAACAATGTTAGGTCGCCAGCCTGGGCATTCTATCTGGCAGGACAGCCTGCATCTCAGAATTGCTGAACAGAATTACAAATCTTGCATTTTAGGAGCAAGGGATCTTATTTGGGCTCTCTGCCTTATTTGAACCCTTAGTTACAGATTCTTCGACCTCTCACAGTACAGGTAATGTTTTGGTTTTTTGGGGGTTTTTTGTTTTTGTTTTAAGAAGTGGACAATCCCTTTATTTTATCAAGAAGTCTATCAACAACAGACCAGAAAGTACTTAGTGAATATTTCACGGATACATACAAGGTATTGGAGCTCTATGAAGACAGGTGAAAAATGGCTGAAATTTTCTCTGAAACTGGCATCTCATATTTTGACGGCAGCTAAATGTCCTCAGCTAGGAGAATGAACGGTAAGCCATGAAATCTATGTACTGTAAAATGTTTAAATCGTCTATGAAATGAATGGTAATTGATATTCCTTGGAACACAAAATACAATCCTTGTAAGTCCTTTAAAAATTGAAAGAAAGGCACAGAGAACCGATTAATAAAAGGCACAGGGAAGGAAAATATCAGCTCTGCCCACGGCAGCCAATCAGATTACAGCTGTCATTTTTCAGGGGCAAAGAGTAAAAGCATCCATCCAGCTGATTGTAAAGCATTAATAAAAAGCTAAAAATACATAAAGACGATAATAGACAGGCTCCAGATTCCATACTGTTCTTGGCTCCCTTTCATGTTGGCCCTCACTGGGGGGCAAAGATCAGCATTTATGATTTGACTCACTACCCCAATCCATCAGACTGTCACCTACCCTTCTCACCTTCAGGCGCACCCTGAAAACCCATCTCTTCAGGGAAGCCTACCCCACCCTCACCTAATAGCCGATCTCCTCCACTCCTCCTACCACTCCATCCCCCACAGCCATTTCCTCCTGTACCACTATCCCCCCCCTGCTAGATTGTAAGCTCAAAAGAGCAGGGCCGTCGAACCCCTCGTGTATTGTATTGTTACTGTATTGTCTCATGTACTGTCCCCCACTACTCTGTACAGCGCTGAGCAAACCTTTTGGCGCTATATAAATACTGTATAATAATAATATAATAATAATAATTTGTCAGCTCTCAGAAGACATCACATGCCCAAATGCCAAAACTATTGGCCATGTGAGAAACTTTAGAGGATGTCTAAAGAAGCATTTTCCCCAGACAGGTAAATGACAGACACAAAAAGCTTCTCCATAATCAGCAGACATCTTTTGTAGGTTGGAAATGTAATACCCCTACCACTGTGGTTTGTCTAAGCTATAAAACTGTTGTATTGTTCTCTAGCGTGGACAGCATTTAAAGAGCAACTTCACTTAGAAAGTATTCCCCTCTGGGTGATCAATGTACATTGCAAGGATGTTAACAAACTACCTGTTTCTGCTCTGAGGAAGAGCTCATTGTTAGATCACATCTTGTAGAGCAGTGGTTCTCAACCTGTGGGTCACGACCCCTTTGGGGGTCGAACAACCCTTTCACAGGGGTCCCCTAAGACCATCAGAAAACACATATTTCCGATGTGTAAAGAGCAGCTACTGTGTAGAAAGCAGCTGCTGTGTTGAAAGCAGCTACTCTGTTAAAAGCAGCTACTGTGTTGAAAGCAGCAGTAATGGAGGTAAAACGACACTCATGAATTATAATTACTGGGTAAATAATTTGATGGTTGAGGGTCACCACAACATGAGGAACTGTATTAAAGGGTCACGGCATTAGGAAGGTTGAGAACCACTGTTGTAGAGGATTCTGAACAGGAGTGAATAATTCATTAGAACCACCTGGTGCACTTTCAGGGTTCTGATTAGAAACATTGCAATGTCTGTATCCTTATAACAGTGATCGGCCCCTAGGGAGTATCTCACCAAAAATTCTTTGTTGCAGAGGATGCCTAAAACTTGACTTGTATCCTAATACAGAGTTCTTTACACAAGTGGGAAATTATGTTTCTGGGGGTGTTCCATACACCAACTGTGCACAGTACACCTTTGGTTTGCCATAATGCTTTGAATCTATATAAAATGACAGCAGCTACAGATTAGAGAAGGAAAGGTCATTCTTACACTCTCCACACTCCTTGCCTTCATACCCCATATCAATGCTTTCCCTACAAGATTCTCTTCCCACTTTCTCTATCTTGACTATTCTTTCAACCTGTTGCTCACCAAATCATAATTTCCCCTGACTGGTGGTTACTCACTCAGTATCTCTTCACTAAGTCATTAAACAGAAATGAGCCCAACTGTATATGCATCATAGTACCATTTCCCTACGTATCTATTGCAGAAAATACCTCCTGATCTGACAGAAATTCAGTAAGCTCTTAACTTCCTGTAGTGATGTGACAACTCTGCCTTTGCTACATTGAAATCCCAAGCAGTGTTGTCAATCTGGATCTCCTTTCTGGACCACAGAACACCTCCTATAAAGCGACTGTAAATGTAAAATTTGTATTTTAAAAAAAAGACAACAACCGTGCTATACTTGCCTGCTCTGGGCAATGTTTTTGCTCAAAGCAGCCCTGATCCTCCTGCTCTCGGTCCCCTACTGGCACTCCTGGCACCTCCCCCCATGTCAAGTGCCCCTTTAGCAAGCCACTTGTTATGGGGGCGCTCATGTGCTCAATCACATGCCTTGCTCTGTGTGTCCATTGACACGCAGAGCATGGCTCGACCTTGCCTTGTCCTGTTCTCTCCTCACTGGTTGTAATTGACTGAACTGAAGCCAATGGCTCCCACTGCTGTCTCTGATCCTACGAGAGGAGAGAGATCAGAGAGAGTTACTGTTCTTGTGCACAGCGCTGGATTGAGATTGAGATCAGCTAAGTATAAAGGAGGGGAAAGAGGCTGAGGGGGAGAACACAACACAGAAGTTTTTTTACCTTAATGCATACAATTCATTAGGTTAAAAAAATGTCTCGCTTTACAACCACTTTAATGTTATAGAGATGCCAGGGGAGGTGTTCTGTAGTACAATACAAGAGAACTAAAAAGGGCTGACAACAATGTTTTCATTTTATTGCAGTTGTTTTTTTTAATATCAGAAAATCAGACATTATTTCCATTTCTACTTTTGCAATTCTTCAACTAAAGGTGAAAAGAGAATTACTGTGACCCATAACAACCAATCAGATTTATAGTGATACCAAACAATATACGTAATTACCAACAATGATCCATACACATTCACTACTTAATGGTCCTGTAATCTATTTTTTTTTATAACATCTTTTCTTCTGTGTTTTTCTGCCTTCTTCTAACATTCTTTGTGAGCTCCCAATCCTCTCTTTTTCCATCTCAATAATACGTGCTTGGAATGAGTAGCTCATGTTAGTTGTGTACACTGCTCTATGCACACTACACATCTCATAGTACATAGTCCATCTTGGGAGCAAGAAAGTGAAGGGAGCTATGTTCCTACATATAGTAGAACCATCGAGAATGAGCGTAGTCACCCTCTGACAGGAATTCGGATCACAGCAGCAAAAAATAAAAATGAATTTGAGGATTTGAAAGCAGCAAAGGGCAATAGAAGCAACTTTTTGAGTTAAGAATACATACATGTATATAACTTTTTAAAACCAGAGTTTAGTGTCACTTTAATTATTTATCATCTAGAATCCAATAAATAAATAAATAAAAAAAATAAAATGTCTTCAAAAATTTAGGCCCAAATGTATTCTGCTATGTCTTTGGTAAAAACAAATCCCATTAAGTGTATATTAATTGGTTTGCATGAAAGTTATAGCATCTACAAACTATGGGATATATACCGGAATTTTTGTTTTATACTATGCAGCGGTACTGAGATAGTATGGTGGGCATTCTGACATTAACTGACACTGGGTGGGAACAGACAAACTGCCACTGACATCTCCAGTGACGTTAATACAGTGATCAGTGCTAATGAAAAGCACTGACACTGTACTAATGACACTGGACAGGAAGGGGTTAAATCTGGGGTGATCAAAAGGGTAACTTTATGTTAAGGAGTGATTAACCTGTTTACTGTGTTGTGTTTTATTAGGGGACCTGCTTGCTTTTTTCTCCCTGCTTTGCAGAGAGATAAAAACCAGCAAGTCACTGCTGACAAGAGAGAGATCTGTGTTGTTTACATTCACAGATCTCTCTCCTGTCAGCTGCTCCATCGATCACCAAGTCCTGGCCATTGCTGCCCGGGACTCGGTGATTGACACTTACGGGAGCCAATGACAGCTCAGGTAGGACGGCGCGTGTGCCCCTTACCCGGACATGCAAAATCGTGTTTAAATACACGTGATTTTGTGCAGAGTGGCCGCCCTGTAGCAGTTAAGCTGCTATAGGGTGGCCGGGAAGTGGTTAAAATGCTAAGCACTGTCCATTGGGTCATACTTGCCCTTAGTCTGATGCAAAGTGCAATCA
The DNA here is from genome assembly GCF_062004578.1 of Staurois parvus. Lineage (NCBI taxonomy): Eukaryota > Metazoa > Chordata > Amphibia > Anura > Ranidae > Staurois > Staurois parvus. The sequence continues at coordinate 8,046,882 of NW_028317805.1, read as the reverse complement.
TGTATAGCAATCAATCAACAATCAATCATTGCTCTGACTTCTCTGAACCAATAAAGGGAAATCTGATTGGCTTTTATTATGGGTTACTACATTGCCTATTAAATACGCCACATTGTATGTTATCAGGATTGCTAAAACCATGCTGTAGTTGGGAAGTCGTCAGCATGTCCTCTGTTTCCAAAATCAGATCACATTCTACTTTACATGTTTCTGGAGCCGCCAACATATTCTAAATAGAGGAAGCAGTTCTTTCCTTTTCATAACACCTCTGAGCTGACAATATTGATACCTTCGGGGACTGGTACATCCAGCCAGCTCACATTTCAGCTCACATTTCTCAGTCTTATGTACGGCTTACCCACTGGGACTGCAGACAGCCATTTCAACTTACAGAAAACATCTACAACTATGCAAACAAGAGCATGAGTTTTTTAAGGATTTTCTTTTGGATGACAAGCCATGCTGAGATTTTCAGTTCAGAAAATGTTGGGTAGAGGCTGGCCATGACATTTTCAGGATATATATAGGAGCATGTGTTTTCTATTGCCTCCTACAGTTGAAATGTGGAGCTTTCTATTGGCATTCACAGAAATGTTTCAGAATCCTGGTAGAGGGGAAAAGACATAGCCAATGACTTTTTTGATGACCACAAAAGCCATTTACTTATTTATTATACATTCTTTTTATTTGGTACTTAGATATTCATTCACAACCAAATACAACATTTAAAACATAGCAAAAGTTAAAAGTTGTGACTAATACGGTGTACTCCTTGCCAGTACAGAAGATACAAAGAACAAATGACCAGTAGCAGAAGAGTTGCCCCTAGAAGGTCCAAGATCAATGAATAAAATAGTGAACCACCCTGTGAGTCCATGACTGGTGAAGTGGTCATCAATATTACTTGAATAACCACAACTCCTTCCCAATTACCTTACACCCTGATAACAAACAACGCACAGTTTTTATTTTGGAATGATATATAATTCATGTAAATGTATATATCGGCCACAGCTTCAAAAATACCATAGACATTGATGTCCAAAACATACAAATACTGAAAATAAACAATACCTTTTTGGCTGATCTGAGATTTTACCAAATCGCTCAATTCTACCAAAAACACATAAAACTTATTTTTGCTTGAAGCCAATACTGCCCTCAACCACTTATTCTGGTTTGGGAACTTAACAGAGCTTCAGCCATTCCAAAACCTGCAATAAATACAGTATTACAATATAACTTAAATATCTAAAAAGACAACTTATTTAATTACCCTGGTGTTATTGGGAGAGATAAGCCAACCAGTTTTTGCTCCAACTTTAGCCCTCATCAATAACCTCCAAGCTGGACCACTCCACTAGACTTTTTACTGCCATCTCCGTCAGCGAAGGGATACTACTTGCTGTGACAATAATGCCTACTATAGGTGAAAAATATAATTACAGTGCCCATACAAGGAAAAAAAACAAGAGCATACAAACAAATGTGAAAAATGTGTACAAGTACAGTTGCCTATACAAAAGTGAACGACAAATCAAACACAACTAGTGAAGAGGAAAAAACAGGAGGGCTGGTGGGTCAAACAACAACAAAGAAAAATTCCCTGCTCAACTTAGCAACTAGCCTGCAACCAACCAAATTGGTTAAAGGAGGAGTGGGCTCCTTCAAGGCTTACCTGTCCTCAGTCTATTATTATGCATGTGCTTCTACTATGGAGGCTCTCAAAATTTAGAGTTAGGTCTGCAGAAACGGCACTGGGGTGCCGTGAAGAGGCTCTGCAGCTTACACATGTATTTGCAAATGTGTGTAAACTAAACCCCTGTTTTAAAGGTACATCATGATCCTATACAGATTCAGAGCAGTCCCAATCACGTGAAGAGGTAAAGAGCCTAAGTGAAGTAGCAGTCCATTGATTCAGATGTCCAGTCTATTCATGATACAAAATCATAAATATAATTATAATTCTGTAGTTAATATTTTAATCATTCAATCAGAAGCAGTGAAAGTGAATGTTGTCCAACCTCCCCAGACTATATCAAACTTGGAGAGTACGCCCTTATTGGAATAAATAGCTTTATTAAAGAGTAAGGCTGCATTGAATAGTACAGTCATTCTCAACCAGGGTTCTGTTGACACCTACAGTTCCTCCCAAGGTTGTTAGGGGTTCCTTGAGCTGTGACTGATTAACCTTCCATTTGATGATGGCTGCATAGTTCTGGGACCAATCACTGCCTTGTAGAGTGGCATGAACCCAATTACCGGTATGTTTTTGGCTGTCTGTAAGGGTGGCATTATTAACACCATCGTAAAGAGGCATGCATCTCACTGACCCCAGGTCAATTTATTTTAACAGGGGTTCCTTAAGATCTGAACAATTTTTCAAGGGTTTCTCTGGGGTACAGAGTTTGAGAAAGGTTGGACTAGGGCCTTCCATGCCTGTATGGTAGATGCTGTATTTTTTTCTAGGATGGAAAAGTGGTGTAGGAACTTCAATCTCAGACACAAAAAGGGTTTGCTCCAAGGTAATCTGGGCCAAATCCCACTAGTGGAGGCAGTAAATGACTTTTCACTTTTTGGGAGCAGTAAGGTGGCTTTCCATTTTATAATATGGTATGACCACCTTGTACAATGATCTAACTACCATAAACTATAATACAAATAAATGATCTGCCTTTCTGTATTTTCAATTGCTCCGTGTTCTACCTAACAGAATAAGTTCCTTTTTGGGCATTTGCAGAGTTACATGGGGTCATATGCTTATAGGGCATACCAGGGAGAGCATATTTGGATGAGCTAAATTTGATTGTACAGTATAACATGTATGGCCACCTTCTATAATGATCCGACTACCATAAACGCACACTAAAATATGATTAAATGCTTTGCCTACTGCTTTTTTCCATTGCTCGGTGTGCTGCCTTACGAAAAAAAAGCTTTTTTGGGCCATTCTAAAGGCAGTTAATGAAGAAAATAACAACATAAAGAAGCAGATGAGTAATATTGAATTTCACTTCCACTGGGGAATGTAGACTAGAGAATGCTGTTGGTGGGATTCCACATTTGTGAAGCATCATATTCCAAATGGGATTAGGGATTCACCAGTGTGGCATATGTAATTTACCCTTCCTTGTGATACACAGTGTAACACTGTTCAGACAGCCCTTAGTAAGGCTAGGAGTTTTACGTTAAATAGAAAATATCTCAGTGGAGCAGGACCTCCCTGGAGGAGACCTCCTGTCTGGTAAGGGAATTGAGGATTGTCAGCGGCGAGGGAAGTTATGTTGTTAAATATCCCTGATGATTCACATAGCTTAAGTCTAAGTTTCCTGACAGCAGAGGGAGTAAATTAGAACTCTTAACATGAACTGGTCTTGAAGCCTCCGTTGCTAAAATAAAGTTGTCAAGTCGCTTGATGTTAATGGGATTTAAACTTTCTAATTTTGATTTTTGCCAATACAGTTTGCAAGTCAGTCCATTGCCAGGGCTCACCGGAGTGCTAAGTCTAATGTGTATTTAAAATCTCCTGTTAGATGTACCATGGTAATATCATTTTTTAAGTCATTTCCAATGTTTTTATCTGTAGCTTTCAATAAAATGATGCCTGTGATCCTGTCATTAAGGTTTTTGTTCAGGTATTTCCTGTTATGGGGTGACAATGCTCTGTCACTGTCTCCGAAATGTGCTTTTCCTTTGTCATCCTGCCACACAGGCAATGGAGACTACCAAAGACTGTACCAAAGTCATGACACAGACATGTTCCACTGTTGTTGCCGTTTTGAAATCCACCCCAAGTATTGCCATGCACCCATCACTAGATGTAGCTACAGCTGTGGGAGATCAGCCTCAGGCTCCATGCACACTAGCGTTTTTTTTAAGCTCCTTAGAAGCTATTATCAGCATATTTTTTTCTGCTCGTAGAAGCTAAATCGTGTTATCCTACATGTTCATGCACATTAATTTAGGCTATTAGCATTTTTCGAGCTTCAGTGTCTAGGAGCAGAAAAAAATTTTTTTTGTACAGTCTTTTTCAGCAGAAAAAAATGCTAAATGATCCTAAACGGTGTTAAACGTTACTAAAACACTCATGACAGCTTTTTTTTCCTCTACATGTACTGTAAAAATGCTAACACTCCTAAACGCTCTTAAATGCAACTAAAATGCTAGTTAAAATCACTGTTACCAGCGTTTTTTTCCGGCATTTTTTTAACCTAAAAAACCCCCCACTAGTGTGCATAGAGCCTGAGAGTAATTATCACTGGGGAAGGTCAACTGAGTAGTTAAAATGGTTGTAAGCCTCGGTTCACACTATATACTGCATGTGAATCGCACAAGAACTGCAAAACATTCCTGTGCAATTTACATGTGATTCAATGATTCATTTTAACTGGGCTCAAATCATACCGCATTGCACCAAAGACATGCAAGCACCAATTTTGGAGTCACACTCCAACTGGATCTTATGGTCCTTTTGTACCATGCAATCTGGTACAGGCAAACGTACTGCGTTTGGGGTGTTGTTAAGATTAGAGTGACACCCTCTGCAGATTGCAAGGACAGTGCAATTAAAATGCGGTGCAGGAAACGTGCACAGATGAGTGTGCTTGTTTGATGGACTTTGTCGCCCAGTGGCCCATTTAAAGCCTTACAGGACTCAAGTTCATTTTGAGTGGTCGTCAGCTCATTCTACTTGTGACCTGATCCTGTGCCCATCGGTATCCTGACCCGGCTTGTTGATCCTACTTATTCCTGAACCTTTGTTGCTGACTCTGGCTTGTGAGCTGACCTTGTGACCGGCTGTTTAGTACATCTTCTGCTTGCTTTACACTGACATTGGCCTGGCTCTGACTCTGCTCCTGGTTCCTAATTCTATACTCTTGCTGCCCAGTTGTTGCAAGCCTCTGCCCGTCTGACTACATATATGAGATTCAGGATCTGCCTGCTGCCATCTGGCCTGCTTCACCTCCATATCTACTACCAAGATATTCCAAACCAGATTTCCTACAGGCACCCATGCCACTATGTGCTCTGTTATACCCTATCATCATCCCCAGGGGAAACAGGACAAGTGGTGTAAGGGCAGCCCTCTTGTCAACTCGACCACAACCAGGTATATGAAAGGTGTGTTGTAGGTGTGCTGAAGTGTTTTATAATGCCCAGAGGACATATCCGTAATGGCAACTATCCTGGGTGTACCTAATTTTCATATGACAAGGTTTCACAATCCAAAATCCTGCATATTACAGAATGAAATTATGATTTGTTAAATATCAAATATGACAAGTCTTGAATTTGTCCTTCTCCTAGATGGTCTAATGCGTCTTACTAGCCTTCTGGATCTTATAATTGTAGCACTCTCCTAGTCAGGTACTAGGTTGTGAAAATTTAGTTTGTCTAACTCAGTGTGGGTCCAATTTCTGGGTTAGGAACATTTAGCTCTAGCTCACTGTACTCAGTGCAGCTGCAAGGGATAAGTTAGGTCTGTTCTGTGTTTCACAGGCTACAGAATGGATTGCTCTCTCCCTAAATTTATGGCTGCTGGGAAATGGGTGTAAATAGTCTGAGACCTGGAACAGAATTGTCCTGTCCTACAGGAGGAGATCATAACCTAAGGGGGCTTACTGCCCCCTTAGGCCACCCTGCTTGCTGTTCATAGAGACTTCAGCTGGGCTAGCTGAGGGACTGGTTGCTAAGAGTTACTGGAGCTGACTTAGCGACCTGCCATCTGTAGATCTAGTCTGGTATCACAGGGAGAATGTGTCTGGAAGACATTGAGAGGAGGAAACCAATCATTTGAAGATATTTATGTGTACAGGCTAGTGTGAGAGATTCTAGAGACTGTGTGCTGTTGCCATACATCAGGAGTAGTGGAGCAGGCAGTGTTTAAAGGGGACATAGTGTCCAGTGTCCTGAAGAGCTTAGTCTATTTAATTCCTAATGAAAGGACTTTGCTTGGACTGTTCTCAAGAGAAAGATTATCCTCCTCAAGTTGTTGCTTAAACACCTAGTCCATTCCTGTACTTGTGCAAGGACTTTGCCCATAGTTCTACAGAAGAGAAAGCGTCCTCCTATTTGTACATAGTTCTGGAGTATTCTACTTCATTCCTCATCCAAGTAACTCCAAAAATAATAAAAACACCAAAAAGAAAACCCTGGACTGTTTGTTGAGCCAAAAGAGTGATAGGACCATGTGTTTAACTGTGGGGCAACTAGTGGGAAAGAATCCTGGACAATCACACGGCAATATGGGAGCACCACATAATAGAGTTGTGTTTGGTATGCAACTGAGTTGTATCTTCTTCTTCATTCGTGTAACCACATTTCAGGAAGGTAACTTCATTACATCAGGAGTTAATGAATTTAAAAGACATTTAACTTTGTGTTCAGCTGTAGGTGAGTATAGATCAATACCCCAGCCTCAAAAATATGTGTTTTTAAACTACATACTGGACTATTTACAATGTAAAGATTCATGATAGGGTCTAATCCAAGGTCCTTTGAAGACCCTGGGCACTAAGGTTTATGATGCCTTCCTTGATTGCTTAGCACAGACAGGAGGTTTTAATCTGACCGTTTTGTTACCAATCTTTGCATTTTGGGGACAGTTATGTTTGGTACCACTTCTTCATTCCCTCCACGCAGTTTTGGGTTTGTCAGACCTCACTATCATACAGATGCTCTACAATGATCAGTGCAAGGGCACAATATTCTCAAACAGGTGACAACGTTCAGTTAACAGTTAGGGATCTACAGCATCTCTTTTTCTAAATTCTGCTACCATGACATTATTAGGCTCCAAACATATGGAGCCTCTGATCTTCCAAAATCCTGAAAGGAACATACATTTAGGCATGTTTATACATATTTAGATGCGTCTAGTGTTTGAGTGTTAATGCATTCTATTGGCCAGAATATTAATTTATTCTGGTCATTTTAATGCATTAATGTTCAAATGCTACATGTGCCTAGTGTTTATGCATGTTTAGACGCATTTATGTGCATTTAGAAGTGTTTTGCATTTTTCTGCTCTTCAGCTCCTCTCCTGAATGCTCCTTTGGTGGTTTTTTTGTTCTGCCTGTAAACTCTCCTTTTGTAATATGCCTGTAGATGTCTATGTCTGCATGGACACAAGGGCTTACATAGAGGTGCTTTTACAGGCTGAAAAAAAATGCTTGCTGTCTGTATAATGGCATTTTATAAGCTCTGTGTGCATGAGGCCCTACAATAAAGCTTATGTGGAGTGAAAAATTGAGAGCATAGATTCAGATATCATTTTTATTTGTCACAGTAAAATGTTGCTCAAGCAAACGTTACTCCTAGTCACACAAATGTGTTAATAAATGCATTCCATAACTATAAAAAATTAAGTGCATTATAGACAAAGAAAAATAATTAAATTGGGAGAATTTATTACAAATACATTGGATATAAAATGGCAAGATCATTCTGAAGTTTAATAAGCATATACTGTACTGTATAATCAGGGCTATTTTGTTTTTCTCAGAGAATAGGTACAGGAACTCCCCCTTTCTGAGTCATTTCTTATCTCCACCCCCTACCCACCTCCCAGTGCCATTCTTTAGGCTAGGTGCATACCTATGCAGGTTGCGTTTGAGGTGTTTCTGCATTGCATTTTGCATTGCGTTTTTGCACTTGCATTTTTGCTGCATTTATTATGTGTTTTGCATTTTTTAAATTTTTTAAATTTTTGTAAATCCCCTACAGCCAGCAGCAATAGACCCCCCCAGAACAACAATGGATTCCACAACAAAATACCACCCCAGCAACAATAGACCCCCAGAAGCAACAACAGGTCTCTCAACAGCCAGCATTAACCTCTTCATGCCGGCCTAACGTAATTGTGCGGCCTCCCAGCGTCTTGGCCTAGACGCTGAGCGGCCGCACATTTGCGTTCTATTAAAAAAAGACATATGTGCTGAGAGCTTGTGCCCTGCGTGCTCCCAGCACACATGTCCGGTACTCATGGAAAGGTCCCAATCTCCTCTTTCGATCAGGACCTTTCCCGATCATGTGACCGCCGTGACTTCGTGTCACAGTGGTCACATGATCCTAAACCCCGCCCCACCTCTCGGCTTCCAAAACCCTTAAAGGGCTGGGAGGCACCAGCGCGAAGGGGTTATTAGACTCTCCAGGAACCAGGAACAATGGACCCCTCCCTCAACAGTAGATCCCTTCCAGCAGCAATTAAGGGCTCATGTACACTGCAGCTGATAAACTCACGTTTAGGAGCTGTTCAGCGTTTTTTTCAGCAGCCCCTGAACTCACCCTAATGTTTTCCTATGTGTCCATGTACACATCTTTGTTTATAGTTGTTTACAGGCAGTTGAATTTACAGTTGTATTTTTGAATGCAACAAACTTGCATTCAGATGTCGATTTTGTCAGCGTTTCAAACGATTGTAAATGCGGCAAATCGCGTTTATAAGCGTTTGCAATTTTTTTTTAACTCTGCCAGCTCCCAATGCTGTCCAGAGCCTTTTTTCATCATGAGAAATGCATGCAAAGAGTTTTCATGGTGCTCAGATGGACAAAACACTGAACACAGGATGTTCCTACCAAGCTTATCCCACATTGTAATGACCAATTCACACCTCAGACCTCTCCCACCCTTGGAAACAAAAGATATGTTAATGACCATTCACACCTCAAATTCCTCATGAAGACCTCCTGCCAGGTGACCTTACTGACTCACTCCACCAGACACCTTTCCCACCCTTGGAAACAAAAGAAATGTTAATGAGCAACTCACACCTAATTATCTCAACACTTACTGCTGTCTCTGCTTCTACTCTCTGTATTTCACTGACAGTCTGAAACAGTTAGTCATTTACCACTTTCCAGTGCATTCTGGGCATTCTCCTGTGCTTATCTTTAAAAAACGCTTCTAAACGCAAACGCGCATAAATGCGTTATGCAAACGTGGCTAAACAGACGTTTTTTAACCTACGTTTTCCAGCAGTCAGTTTCCATCGTTCAGAAACGTCCTGTGTACATGGGTCCTAACTCCCCAGCAACAACAGATCCCCACTCAGCAATAATGGATTTCCCCACCAACAATAGACTGCCAAAAATAGATTACCTCCAGTGACAATAGATCCCCCAGCAGCCAGCATCAATAGGCCTTCCATCACAGCCCAGCACCTCTTGCCTTTACACACACTCAGTGCTGGAGGTGCCAGAACTGTATTACCCGGGTTCCTCCTGAAAAAAAGCCCTTTGTATAACTGTAGGATAAGTAAAACGTGTGTATCATAGTTAAAATATCTGATTCTAAAATTCTAAAATTTATAAAAATTACAAAAAATTATGAAAAAATTATAATCTAGTAACAATATATAAAAATACATAAATATCGAGTGCAACAGTAACTTTGGGTGTGTTTTTTTCTATCACAAGAACAAGTGCAATGCACAGAAGGTTATCATGGAGGAAACCACATTATTCAAAATAGCACTGTGCTCCCCAAGTTTGATAAAGACTGAATGAGGAAAGAACAAAGAGAGGGCGCACAGGCCTAGTGCATTACCATAAAAAATGTTTAATAAGAAATAAAATAGGTGCTGTACTCACAAACGACAATAAAGTCAAGGCACATCATAAAAGAACAGCTGGGTCAACACCGCGCTGAGTAACAGTCCGTAATGGGGAATGTAGACATCCAATAGGCTGACACATTTCGAGGACTTGCCTCTTCCTCAGAGGCTTTAAAGACTACCTGGATAAATCATAGACTAGTGGAGCAATGGGGGAGATGTACTAAAATTGGTGCACTCGGAATCTGCTGCAGCTGTGCATGGTGGCCAATCAGCTTCTAACTTCAGCTTGTTCAATTAAGCTTTGACAATGAAACCTGGGAGCTGATTGGTTTCTATGCAGAGCTGCACCAGATTTTGCACGCTCCAGTTTTAGTAAATCAACCCCAATATTTAGGGAGCAGATAAAGTTGAACTTTATAAATGTACACAGAATATAAAGAGGTAAACTTAAAGTATATAAATAATTACAATTAAAAAGAATTCATAACAATATAAAAAATGTATCCAAATTGCAAAGGACAGTGAAATCAATACAGTAGTGTGGGAAGGATAGCTTTCAATCCCTGTATGACCAATCATTTCCAAGCTGTATCTGGATAGCCTACATCAAAATGTCAAGAAGTGTTTGAAGCCCAGAAGCTGGGTGACCATTATGGAAAACACATGAGTAAATTAGCAACAGAGTGAATGCAACAGCAGAAAATCTGCATTGTAGAGTCCTGATCTCAGCCCCAATGAAATGTTGTGGAGTGATCCAAAGCAAGGCGTATAAGCAACACAAATCAAAAGAACAATGAACTGAAACAATTTGTATGCAGGAACGGGCCAAAACACCTAACCTCTGTGCAGCGCCGTACTACAGCTCCAGAAAGCATTTGGTTGGGGTTACTGCCAATAACGAGGGTCCGCACTTACTAAATATAAGAGTTCACATCTTTTTTCAATCAATGACCTTAACTATTTAAACCTTTGTTTAATAAAGATATAACAATGTAAATGCCTCATGTGTTACTTATTAAAGAACACTGTCTCGATTCTTTGTTAGAAGTGATGGATGCAATCCTCCAGAAAATTCCAAAGGGTTTACTTAAAAACTATTTTCCTGTCACTCCTATATGGCTTGGGTTCATAAATATGATATAGAGCAGAGTAAAGGCAGCCAGTCACAGAACCTAGAATTTACACTTCATTCTGTACAGTGGGATAATATAAACTGTCTATAACAATCTGTACTCCAGCCACTGTTAGACAAAGGATATTTTGGCTTGGTATGCTATATATTTATAATACGCTGGACACAACAGTAATATGGGGACTGCCACTTTTAACATCGCTATTTGGCTGTCTCTGGTTTCAATGATTCTGAATCTCAGACATATAACAATGCAACAACTGAAAAGTCAGACAACTCAGAACTCCTTGTCTGTATACTTGTGCATAGTCATTTGGTCAGTGATTCAAAAACTGTTGAATCGAGACCATTAGTATGACAGCCAGGCAGTTGGCATGTTCAGAAAAAGAGGTTAGCAGATGCATCTTACATGGATCTCTCTTGACAGTAAAGTTCCATTAAAATGTTACTAAACCCACAACAGTAAAATCAATCTGTATATGCACTAGAGTGTGCTTGTTATACTCACTGTGGAATCTAAGGGGTTAATACTCTGCATTGTGTAAAAAGACTGTTTGATCCTGTCTTCTCTGATCCTCCCCTTCTTCCAGTGCTCCCCTCTTATCTCCTGATAAGACATATCGTGTAGAGACACTCTGCACATGCTCAATTGTTATGTACTGCTAGAGAGGTTTTTTTTTTCTTGCGAGAGTGCATGTGATCAGCACAGGGCCAATCAGCACTGTCCAGACAGAGGTCAGGGGTTCTGCATCCTCGTAGAGCAGAAAGAAAATTCCTCCTGCAAGCTTTAACCAGTGCTCTGCTGAACACTGATAGAAGTCACAAAACTGCTCTAACTGCTGATGAGAAAAGGTATTTAGCAGTTTATATTAACTAAAATAATTGCATTTCCATGTTCTGCGTACTGTGGGAGACCAGATATAGTGAATGCAGGGACCTGAGTTTAGTAACACTTTAAGGCTCAGGAATACAAATGCTAATAGTGTAGCATCTAGAGCTGTATGGCTTTTTTCTACAGATCTGAATGCAGCTGTATACTAGCCACTGGGGTAGATTTACTAAAGGCAAATAGACTGAGCACCTTGCAAGTGCAGTTGCTCCAGAGCTTAGTAAATGCGGTGAAGCTCTGCTTACTTCCATAATCCAATTATGTGCAAGCAAAAATGCTGTTTTGTTCTTCATTTTTCTTGCACGTGATTGGGTATTCTTTGTAAAGTGTCGCTTTCCCTCATTGACTAAGCACTCACAGAGTGCACAGTCTATTTGTCTTTAGTAAATTAACCCCAATGTGTCTATGAACACAGTGGTGTTTAGCAGTGTATTTTAGGACTGCATTCAGATGAGTAAATAAATGCACAGCTCTATATTTGCATACTTGTCTTTGTGCTGGGAGACACACAGCACACTCTCAGCACAGAGACTGGACTTTCATCGGGAGCCCATGGTCTGGTACGAACGATTGGGACCTGGTTGTGGGTCACCTGATCGCTATGATAGCTTCTGATTGGCTATCACAGTCACCAGTCACTGTGCAGCCCTCCCATGTATTTACTTTCTCTTCTAAATGGAGAGAAAGATAGATTGAGAGAGATTTTCTAAAATTGGAGAGTACAAAATCTGGTGAAGCTTTGCATGGTAGCCAACTTCTAACATCAGTTTGTTTAACTAAGCTTTGACAAAACAAAACCTAGAAGCTGGTTGGTTTCTATGCAGAGCTGTACCAGGTTTTGCGTTCTCCAGCTTTAGTAAATCTCCTCCGTTGCATCTTTCTCTCCTTGCAGGAGATGAAGATGTAAATAAACAAAAGTGTGTAATAATAAGTAAAAACAAAGAAAAAAATAGCTAGATCAAGATTTTATGTAGGTCAAACCAGAGTTAGTGTTAGGGTCAAGGTAAGGGTCAAAGGTCATGGCCAGGGTCAAAGCTCAGTGTCAAAAGTCAGGATCAGTATATTTTTGTTAGGGTTTTTTTTTTCAACAGCTTGTTTAAAATTAGAGTCAGCGTCAGTTAGTGTCAGTGTATGTGTGTTTTAGCTAGGATAAAGAGCAAAATGTGCACTGCTGTTTTTGGGTCCTACTACAGGTACAAACAACTAATAACATACAAATAGGTGGTATCTCTGCGATCAGTTGTTTTTTTGGTGGTAAATTATGGGAATAGCAAGAAATATAAAGCTAAATTTAAAAAAATGTTTTGGGCCAGTTTTACTTTGATAATAAAAAAAAAAAAATTAGAAGATATCCTGTACCATTTTCTACCAGAAGAAAGCCCAATTTGTCCTGAAAAAAAAAAAAGGTATAATCCACCTGGATACACAAAGTAGTTGAGATAAGAGTTTTACTAACAAATAAAGTTGCTAAATTGTGTTCAGGCATTAACATTTGTTTTTCCCGCAGTCACTAAGGGGTTAAGCATGTATACTTCAAACACTTTCCAGACATAATAAGGACATTTTACACACCATTACATACACTGTGAATGCCGGATCTTGCTGGCAGATTCTGGCAGCAAGATCCAGCATTGACAGGCGAATACATCTGTGGGCATGCATCCTTAAAAATGCTGATGTTAATTTATTTTTGGAAAGCTTTGTGTTTCTTTTGTTGACAACGCAAGAAACCTTAACTACTTCAGCTCCGGAAAGCTTTATCCCCTTCAAGACCAGGTAATTTTTTGCTATTTAGCACTGCATACTTGGTAATTGTGCGGTCATACAACACTGTACCCAAAGAAATTGATATAATTTTTTCAAACAAATAGAGGTTTTCTAGTAGTATTTCATCACCACTGGGTTTTTTTATTATATAAACAAAAAAAAGACTGAAAATTTACAGCAAAAAAAAAATAAAAAAATTCAACTCAATAGAGCCAGTGGGGTTGATTTACTAAAGGTAAATATACTGTGCATTGCAAGTGCAGTTGCTTTAGATCCAAGGGTAAGCTCTGAAATGAGGCGAAGCTCTGCTGATTTCTTTCATCCAATCATGTGCAAGCAAAAATGCTGTTTTTTTTATTTTCCCTGCATGTGTCCCTCAGATCTAGAGCAACTGCACTTTCAGTACACTTGAAGTGCACAGCCTATTTGCCTTTAGTAAATCAACCCAAATACATCCCCCAAATAAATAAAAATGCAAAATAATACTCTCTAAAAAACCTGTTTAACCAGTGTAAAGGCCCTAATGAAAAAATATATAGTCCCAAAATACCGCCCCCCTTAAAAATCTCTTTTTTCAAGGGAAACCTTGTAGCAAAACAAAAGTAGTTTGCTGTGTAGAGGAGAGCTAAAAGTGACCTAAAATGTACCGCAACATAAAATTAGGACAAAGATAATAACAGTAAGAAAAGGGTAGCAAAGGAGCTGATTGCCCAAAGAGCTAGCAATCGGAATTAAAATACAGTTTCCCAATTGATCTTAATTTTTCCATATGCAATTTGTCAACTTTCCCTATCCTTTCCCTGCTGCAACTTCCAATACACTGACACTATGGGGTTTATTTACTAAAGCTGGAGAGTGCAAAATCAGACTCCCTTCTGCATAGAAACCAATCAGCTTCTAACCTCAGCTTGTTCAATGAAGCTTTGGCAATGAAACCTGGAAGCTGATTGGTTTCTATGCAGAAGTGAGTCTGATTTTGCACTCTCCAGCTTTAGTAAATAAACCCCTATGGCTGCTCTGTGCCCCTTTTACAGTAAGGGGGTTGGTACATTACAAAACAACTCCCATTATCGGCCCTTCTAAGCCAGTTGACCTAAGTTCAAAGGCCCTTACAGTGCATAATGGTTCCAAAGAATTCAGGCAGGCCAAGTCATGGTAGACCAGCACCTGAATCTCATCCCTATTTATTACTAGTCTGCAGTGCATCTCATATACAGGCCTGTTTTGAAGTCTCAGTCTGGGCTTCATTCCTGTCTTGTGTGGAGATCACAAATATAGCACACATCTGGATCTGTTAATGAGAAACATCATAATAGTATGTGAACACTATTATAGTCAACAATATGACAGGCAGATGCTTATAGCCACGGGCTGGATCACCTAACAGCACTAGCAGATGGCAAACCACTAGCTACTGTTCACTAAGTGCCAGATGGCAAGAATGCATATACTGGATGATGTCTCTCCCCCACATCTGGTTTAGACTAAGTGCCACCGCACTCACTAAGTGGGCAATGCACGGCTGATGAGGTGTATGTGTCTACTGTGCTATTCCTTAAGGCTGAGCACAAAGAAAAAAGCAATGCTATTGCATGGCAGGAGGAAGGTCCCTGATGCCTTGGTGTGATGCAAAGGCATTTATTGTTCATGTGTTTGATATTTAAATTATTTAAGGTATGGCTGGTATCAAAAAATATATTGGGCTCAATTCACAAAACGGTATTTTCTTTTAAGATCATAGGTAAAATAGATGTTTTCATTTTTTTTTTTGCAATTCTCTAAAAAACACTACTAAAATAAGGCATGTATTACTTCATCGATATGTGCGGTATTTATCTCATCAAACCATTCAGTATTTTATCTCATGCAACCTAATATCCCATGGGATAGATATAGTAGACAGGGATTAAAACACCTGTCAGTTTTTATTGTTGTCTGTGCTCCCATTAGGGAGATTCACCCTCTCTGTTTTTACTGTTTCTCCTTATCACTGAAAGTGAAAGGAAAATAAATTCCCACATTATAGGTTGACATTAGAACAATAATAGTAGGGAAATATCCCCAATGATTGAACTAAGCCCTAATTGTAAAACATCATCTTCGGCAAATAACAAGTCTATGCCGGACGAGGGTGCGTGTCCCTACGCACCATCTGGCCAATTGATGAATCTAAAATATAACCTTTGTTCAGATATATATAAAAAGCTGTATTAACACCTATTGGAGTGGAATGTACTGCGCACAACAGTATGACTGGATACCATTACAATTATTTACCTAATATCCAAATAACACCAGATCAGATCAAATACCATACCATTTTAGATGAAGTTACGGCATAAAGAAGACACTGTAGTCTGATCATAAGCCTAACAGATGGAATATCTCATTTCTATTAAGGAGAAAAACCTCCCCAATGGGATACAGATGGCAAAAAAATGGACAGGGGTTCTAACCCTTCATTACTTTACTCAAAATGTTTTGTATTTAGTTATACTTTAAAGCCAATTTTTGCTCTTATAATTGGCAAAGTCATTTCTTTATCTTTCGATGGGTCTGTTTTGTCTTGTTAGAGAATAGCTATTGTCATTCTCTGACATTCCTTAAAGTGTCACTCTGGTATCCATCTGTCAAATTTTCTCCTAACAGCTCAAGTTCAACACCTTTGTAAGAATATTTGTCTCTTCCTAATCCGCATTTGTCTTGCAAAAATGTTCACCAAAGATATCACCAAAAATATTTGTGAAAAAGTCAAGTATTCCTACTATATATGACATACGTTTGACCGTGCATGTTCATTTTATTATGTTTGGAGTGGCTGGGAAGTTTATGCAGCAAATGATTTATACACAAAAGGTTTCTGAAAATGTGGCGAAATGACAGGAGAAAATAAATATATTTCACTGCATGTAATGTTGTTGATTTAGGGCCAGTTCACACTACATGCATTTCAGTTGCTTTTTTGCATCAAAAACGCGAATGCAAAAACGCATCTGGACTGCATTTCTATAGTGTGAACCGGCCCTTACTAAAAGCAAATAGATGAGCACTTTGCAAGTGCAGTTTCTCCGGAGCTTAGTAAATGAGGGGGAGCTCTGCTGACTTTCATCATCCAATTATGTGCATGCAAAAATGCATTTTTTTTTACTCTACTTGCATGTGATTGGGTATTCTTTGTAAAGTGAAGCTTCACCTCCTTTAATAAGCTCTCGAGCAACTGCACATGCAAAGTGCACAGTTTATTTTCCTTTAATAAATCAACCCAAATGTTTCTGTGCTTTTCCATTTTTAGGTTTCTATGAATTACTGTCGAGACAACTGATCCAAAAAGGTACAGACTACTCCAAATTGGCTAAAAAAAAACGGGCTTTTCTTTTGGAGATGCTATTTGGGGGTTTATTTATTTATTTATGTGTTGATAGGGGTTTTTATTGGTGCTCACTGGGCAGCATTCACCTTTAACTCACCATCTGTTATCAGAGCTGACTTTGGTTTGCAGATCACCACTGCATGACTTGAAAAATGTAAAAAATGCAAAAATAGTATGCACCTAAACCACCTTACATTTTATCACTTGGATTTACTACACCTCTGATCTCCCCTTGGATAAAATAAAAGTTAAGTATACACCTTTTAGGCCTATTAGCCACTTGAAGACCGGGCCTGTTCTGACAACTTTTGTTTACTTTTGTCAACTTTTTTTTAGAAAATTCCTTAGAATTCCCAATATATATATATATATATATATATATATAATATATTATCATTTTTCTCTGCAGTCTCATTCCTCTATTATCTCCATGAGCAGCTTCTGACAGGTTTTCCTGACACCAATAGCTATAAAGGTGACAGGGGAGGGACCTCCAGCACATAGTCTGTGATTGACAGTCTCAGTTCTGTTCCTGTGTGCTGTGTGAGGGGGGGGGTCTTTTCCTTCCAGAGCTCTTATGCCATGTGTAACTGCAGCTCCCCACCTCTGGCTTTGTGAGTCCGTGAAAAATCCTTTTACAAGGATGTACGGGACAAATGGCTGTAAATAAACAGGTACAACAAGAAGTAATGGGTAAACATCTGCACTCCTGTTGGCTAAATAGATTGATGAGGAAGCAAAGAATTGAGAAGGTAAGTTAGAAATCATTACTACGTATAACACCAAATTCAGTTCCTCTAATACTGCAGAGGCACTGAATATCATACTATAAAGCAACCTTTTATAGAAAAGTGACACGTGGCGACCAAATATGCACATAGCACCACATCCCTGTATAATTCCAATCTTGTTGGAAGGGATATTCCAATGACCTATCCCACCACCCACACTGCCAATCTTTGTTTTCAGCAAGAGCTATGGTGCTTCTAGGAGTGTCTTGGTCCTCTATCAAAGAGATGTGGTTCCTTCCATCAGTCCCTACATCACTACTGTGTCCTACAGCAGCATTTTCAACCAGGTTTCTTCAGTGGTGCCTTGGAAAAATGTCCAAAAATTGCCCCAAAATTGAACAAAAGCCAGTGGGTAGATGAAGCCTGCCTTTTAGTTACACAAAGCCACAGGTTTTTATTGTGCACCATTACAAGCTTCTAGCGAGTCCTAACATCCAATGGTGTCATCAGTTGATAAGGAGGATGTCGGGCGCCTGCACAGCATCCTTGTTTGCTCCTCCTCATCAGCACTGGGGTACCATTAGCTGAGTGAAAGAGAGAAATTGAGAGAGAAGAGAAACACTGGAATACTAGTCGATACCAGTGTGCAAAAGTGTATTTGCTTTGGAAGAATAAATCACCCCTAACATTGGGTGTCCTATGCGTATTGATTTTTTTGTCTTGTAAAACTATTAGTTTAGTTTTTTTATGTTTTAGTATGGGGTGCCTCATGATTGTGCTTAATTTTAAAAGGTGCCTCGACTGAAAAAAAGGTTGATAAACACTGTCCTACAGTAACGGGGGGTTGATTTACTAAAACTGGAGTGTGCAAAATCTGCAGGAGAACTGCATAAAAACCAATCAGCTTCCAGGTTTTATTGTCAAAGCTTAATCGAACAAGCTGAAGTTAGAAGCTGATTGGCTACCATGCACAGCTGCACCAGATGTTGCACTCTCCAGTTTTAGTAAACTAATTCCAGAGAGTCCAGCAAAAGGAACCACAGCCCACGGGAATCTGACAATCCTGAAAGTGTGTCAGATGAAGAGGATTCTCTGGGCACCATGGTGTGCAAAGAAAGAGGAGACTGGTGGCATGGGTGGCAGGGCAGTTAAGTGAATACATCTGAACTAAATGAATCTATATATAGTTTGGGAACCTTTATAAGGGTGTTATGAAAGCAATTTGTAATTTTGTATCACTGCATTTGAGAAGAATATTAGAGATACAACTTGGGCTACTGAATGATTTTGCATTGAAGGCCCTATCACACATAATTACACCTCTTCTGGAAATCAAGATCCTCTGACACACAGCTGAGGAAATATATGACCTGACATGCAGGATTAAAATTATGGGAACAACAACAAATAATAAAGGACAAAGTAAAGATAATAAGTACAAAAATAATGAAAGATATCACTCTAATTACACATTTTATTTTCATCTGGTGTTGTGTGGAATCAATTTTCCATCTTATTTGGGATCTATCAGCTATATACTATGTATACTTTCCAGTACTTCTTTGTCACTCTTTTTTTGTTTTGATTAGACCCTTTCATCACAGTGATATCACCCTGACCCTTTCTGTTTGATCTAGTGGCCATATTTACTTTGATATCCAATGTTGTCTTTGATGTATCTGGATCCATTATTCAGTTTCATATGCTCTGTGAAGATCACCAGGGTGGACTTCCTTTATTGTCCTTTATACCTGGATCTTTTTTTTTTTGTAACTATTGTAACATTTGGAACATTTATACAGAAGCTTGGCCATTGTGTCAATGACAATAAGGCAATCAGTGAAAGAGGACAGATGTAAAGCCAAGTAAACATGTACACTGTATTATCATTAGAATATATTGAAGTTGTATTTTAAATTGGAATTTATGACTTAAGCCTAGTTCACACGACCAGACAATTGCACAAAAAAATAGCACTTTCTAAGCGATCGTAGGATAATCTGATTGTTAGTATATATTTCGTCCAAAATTATTTGAAGGGACAAGCACGAAAATGTTTCTTGTATGATACCAGATCGTACGATTTCCGTTTAACCACTTTCCGTCTGAACGCCCGCAATGTACTGCGTTTATTTCCGGATGCGTGCACCTGACCCTCGCCGTGATTTGCTGCAGGAGAAGCATGTCAGCAGGTCTCGGCCAGTGATTTTTGGATGGGACTCTGCTGATCTCCTACAGCAAACGGAGAAGCAGAGCTGTGCCTATATTTGTAAATACAGGCACAGGATCTAGCTGGAACTATGAACCATTTTATTCCAGGGAGAGAAGACAGAGACATTACACATCAGTAAAAGCAGCACATTTGCACCCACACTTTAGATAGACACATTTTAACTCCTTAATTGCCATATTTAACCCTTTGATTGCCCTTTGTCACACAGCCAGTGCCATTAGTACAGTGTCAGTGTATAGTATTTTTACTGATCACTGTATTAGTGCCACTAGCGACATCAGATAGCATCAGGGTCAGTTAGCGCCCCTCCCAGCCAGGGTTAACTAACATTAGATTTCCTGCACACTATCGCATTTATGCTTTAGATCACCCCCATTACTAGTATAGTGTTTGAACAGAACTATAAAAATGCCCCCTTAGTAAATGTGTCCCCAAAAATGCAGTGTTAGCAGGATAAGTCCCATTTTCTGCAAGTGCTTGCGTTAACCCCTCCCCACCCCTAACAAGAAGTGCAGTGTCAGTGTAATTTCTGATCACTGTCATCTGTGATACATTGCACAAAAAAACAGCAGTGCTAGCAGAATCAGGCCTGATCTCTGCTAGCATTAGCAGGTGATTTTTATTAGTAGCAGTTCAAGCAGTCCCTGACAGCCAGGTGCTCTTTTTCCCATGAGTCGCACTAGGTACCTGTAAATTTAGAGCACAAAATGTCCCAAAAGAGGTACGCTAGTATGCATGCCTACAGGATTATAAGCATGTCAGATGAGAATAAAGGGGAAGCCTCTCTGACAGAATCTGCCTCAGAATACAAACCTGTAGAAAGCAGTGGTACCTCGAAAGGTAGCTCTGATGATGGAGAAGTGGTCTTTGTTAAGATTAGGTGTACCCGACCCCATGAAGCTGAAGTGCTAGGAATGCATGACTTGTCTCATATGCAGCAGAGTGCAAGTACTAGTGCCTCACTACCTTTTGGTGAACTGGCAAGCACCAGCGGCCTAGTACATCCTGGTCTTTTTCATGCCAGAACTGCAGTATCACTTGGTGATGTGGTGAGACCCATAAGTGCAGTACAAGCTGGTGAGGTGGTGAGCAAATGTAGCGTCCTGCAGCCACCAAGAATTTGCACACAGGCCCGTAAATCCCACAGTGTCCTTTCCAGACTTGCTTACAAATTCTGATTGGCAGCCCAAAGAATCTGCAGCACTTCCACCATTCATTTGTATATTTTGATTGTGGCCAACCCAAATTCAGCTCTTGCCAGACCATTTGTATGGAAACCAATCTCGGTTTCTGAATTTAAAACTTTTTTGGGCCTAACAAAAAAGCATGGGCATTACAAAAAAGAATGAGTTGCGGTCATTTGGTCCACAGACCCAATTCATCATATAACTAAGTTCTCTTCTGCAATGACCAGGCGTAGATATCAGGCGGTAATGCACTTCATGCATTTCAGTGAAACACACTCTGTCATCCTCAGGTTGACCCTGAGCACGACTGGTTCTACTAAATTCAGCCCCTTATAAACCACCTCACTGAGAAATCTGCAGATGTGTATACGCCCCAGCAAAACATCTGTGTGGATGAGTCCCTCATTCACTTTACTGGCTGCTTTGCATTCAAACAGTATCTCCCCAGAAAAGGTGCAAGATCTGGGATCAAATTGTATAAGCTCTGTGAGAGGGCCACAGGCTATATATATATACAATTTTAGGGTTTATGAGGGAAGTGACAATGAAGTAAAGCCCCCCGATTGCCCAGGCTACATGGGGAACAGTGGCAAAATAGTATAGGACTTGGTGTTGTCTTTGTTGTTCCACAAGAGGTAACACTTATATGTGGACAATTTATATACAAGTATGCCACTATTTAGGCATTTGTACAATCTTGGAATTGGATCATGTGGCACCGTGCGACCTAATCGCTGGGGCTTCCCCCAACGGCTTGTAAACACTTGACTTAGAAAGGGGGAGAAAGCCTGCTAGAGAAATGATGAATTGCATGCAGTGAAGTGGAAGGACAAACAGGATGTTTTCATCTTTTTCTTCCATTCACGCACACATGACCATCCAAATTGCCACGGCAGCCGGCGTTGTTCAGAAATCCCTCTTTCTCCACGACTATAAGCTTAATATGGGATGGATGGACTTCAACCACCAAATGATGAATCTCTACTTAGTTTCCCACAAAGTTCGATACTGGCACAAAAAGGTGTCTATTTATTTCAATTGGCTATATATAACGCTTTTGTAATTTACAAAGCAACTGGACGAAGAGGATCCTTTTGTATCCAGAAGGTGCTGTGGCCCAATTCTCAAATCCAGATGCAGTGAAGTGGCTGCATGAGAGGCATTTTCTGGATATTCTCTCTGGTGCCCTAACCCAAAAGTCACCCCAAAGAAGATGCTGTGTATGTAGCGCCAGCTTTTTTGTCTCCCCTGTCCTGGCCAACTTGGTCTCTGCCTCAAGGACTGCTTCCATCACTACCACACACTAGTGAAGTATTAGTGTACGGTACAGCATGGCACAGTCTAGGGCACATATTCAAAATTCTCACACAGGGTCTCAAAAGATGTTAGATAGTCAGGAACTGTCTATCACATTTTGAGAAACACTAAAATCAGAGTCTGTTCTTAAAAGTTACAAAAAAAGTTGAAAAAAAGACATAAAAAAGAAAAATAAATGTAAGAAAATACACAAATAAAAAAACTCCCCCAAAAATTGTCATTTTATCGAGTTAATATTCTTTTGTGTTTTATCGAGTTAATGTTCTATTGTTATGTTATTTTATTGTTAAACACTGTTGTTTGCTTTGCAGGAACACCATTCAGTTGTTGTTTTATTGAGTTAATGTTCTATTGTTGCTTTGTTTAATTGTTAGCCATTGTTGTTTTCTTAGCAGGAACACCATTCAGCTGCTGCAACAATCTGTGTATTCTGACAGCAACAGGATCTTGCTCTCAGAATATACGTCAGTGCATGCAGTGCTGCTGGATGAGATTTTTCATCCACAGTTAAAAAAACAACATATATGCCCAAGCAGGGGGGCTGGGGTGGTCATTTGATGGATCGCCCTTATGCTTCAGCATATTTCTTTTTCTTTTGTTTTGACAGAGATTTCTTCATCCATATTGATTAATATGAATGGAGGAATCTGCTAGGTTCTTTTTTTTGTTTAGCCTACGAGCTGAACAAAAAAAAGAACATTACATGTATGCCCCCCCAAAGGCATACACAAACATCATCCCAATGTTGGTATGTAAACAGTGGTTGCACCATGCATGTGAGGTATCACCGTGAACATCAGATCAAGGGCAGTAATTCTAGCACTAGACATCCTGTGTAAATCTAACGTGGTAGCCTGTAAGGGCTTTTAAAGTGTTGCCTATGGATATTAAACTTGTATGTAGTTGCCATTGCACAGGGCGTGCACAGTTTTAAAGCTTGTCATGTTTGGTATCTACTTACTCAGCATTGCATCATCTTTTATAGTTTACAAAATAAATGTTGTGTTTTAGTGCATTACAATTCAAAAATGTGTATTTTTTTCCAAAAAATGTGTGTTTGAAATATCGCTGCACAAGTACTGTGTGACATAAAAAATTGCAACACCCACCATTTTATTATTTGTTTGTTTATTTCAAGCATGTAAAAATAAAAAATATAAAAAAAAATTTAAGAAGTAATCATACAGTAGTACACAGTCACAAAACAACTAGTTACAAGAAAATACAAACAGCTGAAAAAAAAAAGTTTTAGTTTACATATCCAAAAAGGAGTGGGAAGTAGTAGAAACATATCTAGTCCCACCCCTTTTCTATAATAATAAAACATTATTCAGAGTCCCATTACTATAAAATTTTACAATAATTAATAATTAATTATGAAATAATAATTGCCAATAACCCATACTCGGGAGAATTAGCAGAATATATTTTTAGGTGTAATTCCACATATACCCAAGGCATGTGAGAGAAATATATCATTTAAGTAACAACTTTGTGTAAAAAAAAAAAATTGTCATATTCCAAAAACGTTTGGTAAAAAAAAAATCTTCCATTGTCTCAACTTGCCTCTCAGCAAATAGTTTGGGGTGTCTATTTTTCAAAAAGGGGTCATTTGGGGGATTTTGTGCTCTCCTGGAATTTCAGGGCCTCTGAAACTGTGATAGGTAGTGAGGAGTTAAAATTAGGAATTTATACACCATCAGGCATTCAAAGGGATAATTGGATTTCAGCAAACTGTATGCAGTTAGGCTGCCAAAAAGTCTCACACATGTGGTATCCCCATACTCAGTAGAAGTAGCAAAATATATTTTGGGGTGTAATTACACATGTATCCATGGCATGTGTGAGCAATATATCATTTAAGTGACAACTTCGTGAAAAAAAATACATGTTTTGTCATTTTCCAAAAACTTGTGGAAAAAAAATAAATCTTCCATGGACTCAACATGCCCTCAGCAAATAGCTTAGGATGCCTACTTTCTGAAAAGGGGTCATTTGGGAGATCTTTGTACTTCCCTGGCATTTTAGCACCTCAAGAAATGTGATAGGCAGTCAGAAAGTAAAAGCTGCTTACTTTCCAGTATCTATACCATAGCGAGTAGATGCAATAACTCTCACACAAACCAATGAATAAACACTTATTGGGACTTTTTTACCAAAGACATGTAGCAGAATACATTTTGGCCTAAATTTATGATTAAACTTGAGTTTATTGGATATTTTGTATAACAGAAAGTAGAAAATGTTGTTTTTTTCGAACTTTTCATTCCTTTGTAGTTTATGTAAAAATGAAATAAAAATAACCTTGGGATATCAAATATCACCAAAAGAAAGCTCTATCTGTGTGAAAAAAGGACATACATTTTGTATGGGTACAGCATTCCATGCCCGCGCAATTACCAGTTGAAATAGAGCAGTACTGAATAGCAAAATGGCCTGGTTATTAAGGGGAGGGTTTGACTGATTTACTACATTAAAATTGGACAGGGCTGACACCACGCAATCCCCAAAAATGCTGCATTGTCATGTGTTGTCAGCCCGCTTAGACTTAGAAGCTAGACAGATCTTTCAATGGATAAAATGTGGGGAAATGTGTATGTATTGCAGAGATGTGCTTCACTTGTTAATTGTATTTTGCACTTACATACATTTTAAAAAGTATCTAATGTCAAAAACAAAAATGTAATTTGATGTAGTTTACCAGTTCTTAGATGTGGTGGCTGCATTAGTTTTCTTATTCAGGTTTTTCCCCTTATTCTCACCTGGTGATCTTGCATTTAATACACTTCCTAGCTTAGGATGATAACACTCACGTACTGTACACTAGGGAGGCAGCATTGTCAACCCAGAACATGACTACAATAACTTCCTGCCGTCCAGAACATAGAGGGGTTCAGTAGTCTGTTAATGATAACAGTGTAGCACATGCAAGAAAGGCATATGGAGCTAGAGGATGTAGGGATGGGTGAATTTGCCCAGGTTAGATTTTCATGGAGGTTTGTAGAAATCTGTTGAAAATGTAAAAACCTGTACTTAGCATCAAATTCCACTGAAGTTTAAGGGGGAAAATCTTGATACTAAATTATGGCTATTTTTGGCTCATGGGCAAGATAATGTCAGTAAAAAGCATGGGAGCTGGTACATGGAATACTTTAAACAGGGGGAAAAAATAAAATACCATACAGTGGGGAGATGATCCCTTTAATGCAACTTCTGAGGGAACATGGAAGAAATACCAAACCTTTAAATTATATGCCTAGGATATGCTTTTAAACTGTTGTGGTGTTATTAGTATGATTTTCATGGACAATTTCAACTACACAACACTGGCATAATAAATTTAACAGCGTTACGCCAACATGAATTATTTCATCTTAAAATAAAAAAAAAATTTTTAAAGTAGTTTTGGCTGCAAAGTTGATTTTTTATCAATTGGTAATACACTTAAATTGACTAGTGGAAGTAGCTGCATGAAAAATTACTTTAAAAAAAATTAAAGCTAAAGCCCTCAACATCATACAATTTGGACAGTGGCACAGCAGTAGTACAACACTTAGCATAGCATTATTTGTAAGCGTATCTGTTTTACAGTACCACATGGCAATGACTACAAGTCTGATAAAATGTTAAACTAAGTGCACAAAACCAGTTGAACACCACAACCCTACATTCCCCAAACTTCCTCACATCAATTATCCACAATTATTCCAAAAATATTCAACATGTAGAATTCAGGTATGTGCTTGGTAGAAACTGGCTAGTTTCAGGACAGTATTGAGCATGTTTTATAATACATTTAAAAATAGAATGTGCGTCCTTTTTCAGGGGGTGCGGGATCATATGACTACTATGATGCTCAACGAACAGATGTCGAGTATATGCAACGACTCTCAACGTAAATTTTTGAAAATATGGGAGCCGTGGTTGCAATATGCCTTTCCCACACTCCCCCCGGCCAGTGTGGGGAGGTAAAGGAGTTTGGTATTGGCGCTCATGGACCCCTGCTCTTTGGTGTGTGTGTTTTTTTTGTTTTTGTGTTTTTTTTTTTTTCCTCTGCTCTTCTTCTCTCTGTTTCTGTTTGTTTTGGTGTGACAGTGGACAGCTTCTTTAGCTGCGATAGTCAGAGTTTCACTGATGTTATTGTAACTTATGTGCCATTGATAGCCCCTGCGTGGGCATACGTTTTGCCTTGTTGGAATTAGAGCGTTGTCTTCTCTATTATGCCTTTTTTATCGGTGCAATTGATAGCCCCTGTGTGGGTGTGTTTTGGTGCCTCTGTTTTCTACTGTTTAAAATTAATAAAAACCATTGAAATACAAAAATAGAATGTGCTATCTGAGAGACAATAGCCAGTGGCTGGACAGTATGTAAGTTGCTTTGTCAAGTCGCACTAGAAGACAAAGAGACAAGGAAGGTTTAAGCTTAAAATAAACATTGGCATGTTATCTAAGAAATATTAGCCACAAACATTTTTGAGTGCCAGAACACCCGAATAGGCAGAAAAATTGGAGGCACAACATAGGATTTTTCCTGCAGCAAACAATAAACATTTGGCCGCTGAGGTCCAGTTGTGGAAACATTGTGTGGCACTTTTACAGTGGTGGAGAATTGGAAAAGGCTGCAAACTTTGAGGAGCAATGCAGGATGTACCCTGCAGCAAATATTAGAAATTGGAAAAAGCTGTTAATAATGACAAATATGTTTAGAGGTGCAGGTGACAATTAAAGGTTTAGACTGTAGCTTCAGCAATGGATGTTTTGTAATAATTGGTAATCCAAGACTAGTTCATTGTAATAAAAGTCCCATCCAGGGGACAAAACCTCCTGACGCACTGAAGGCCCTCTCAGACAACACACTGTCTGCAGGACAAGTCAGACGCTCCAACCTTTCTTTGGATCAACTGTGGGTATAGGATTATAACTTTTTTTTATTTTTTTCAAATGGTTGAACTGGATGGACTTTTGTCTTTTTTCAGCCAGACTAACTATATAACTATGTAATTATAGAGGTTCTGGTCAGTGGTGGACATCTAATAGTCTGTATGGTCCTTACTTCACAGTTTGTCCACATCAGCACTGGACATGAGTAGTCTGCAGGGTGGTTGAGACATTGCCTGTGAGCTCTGCCAGCAGCTGAGACTGGCTGCTGTGGTTTAAAAAATTCTGAAAAGTAGGCGCTGCTACAATTGCCTCTATTTTCAGACATCAGAGGATGGGAGGCATGTTGGACTTTAGAGGGGATCTTGTCAACTCGGCATTGCCAGTTCCGAGGGCCATTTCTGGAATAGAAGAACAGAAGAAGAAGGCACATTAGCAGCAAACAACCAGCTACTCTGCACCTGGAATAAAGCAAGGCTTTGCCAGCCACTCAACTACATCTTGAATGCACTGTGACTGTAAAGCTAGGCCCTTCTTGATTAGAAATGGCATACCTGACCTGCCTCTAGATATTACAGCCCAACAACTGTTTTGTCCTGTATAAAGGGGATTGCCTCAATTTCATGACAGCCATGGCAGTGGGGAGGATAAATATGTGGTGTTTTGGTGCACACTGCTGTACCGCACAAGTATGCAGTGACATGCTGCAAGCAAGAGTACGCTGCGTAACCCATAATAAAAAAGGCACTAGCACCAGAAAATAAAATACAATATACCTAAAAAAAAAAATACATAAACAACCTTGAAGCACTACTCCCCAATACATTTTGTAACCTAGTAGAAAATTATAAAATGAATAAACATGAAATAAAAGAAAAACCCAATAAAATAAAACAATAAAAAAAAACAAGAGTTCCAACAGCTAAATAGCAACTATGTTTGGCTGACACAGGCAAAAAGGTAGGCCTAGAAAGGACTGTTGAGTCAATGTAAATGTGAACACACGTAGGGGTACACAATAATATGTAGCCCCCCACACTGATCCACAGAATTTAGGTGGCTGGGACATAACAAAACCTCAATTACTGTCCCTTTTAAGCCAGTTTAGGAAAATAGGAAGTTTCATCACTACACCTTGGTATAGTGATAATCTTGTCATTTATTTGCAGAAAGTAACAGGCATCACAGTAGCTAAGTGGTTAGCATGCCTGCCTGGCAGCGCTAGGATTAGTAGTTGGGATTTGTTGGTTCGAATGCCAGCTATGACACCACCTGCCTGGAGTTTGCATTCCTCCCACACTCCAAAGACATGTTGGTTATTTGGCTCCTGGTTAAATTGGCCCTAATATGTGAGTTAGGGGACTGTAAGCTCCTTAAGGGCAGGGACTGATGTGAATGTATAATACATATGTAAAGCACTGTGCAAATTGATAGCACTACTTAAGAACCTGTAATAAATAAATCACAAGTTGACATTTTGGAACCTTTCACTCTGCTTTGAAAAAGAGACACTGTGAGGTGCCAAATGTCAGCTTGTGGTGCTTGTTGCTTTATGTGAAAAAAAAGAAATGATCACTATACCAAAATTTGCTAGTTAAAAATCCTTATTTTCCTATGACTGATTGGTAATTAGTCCACCAATGGACTACAGCACCCTGCATGAACTGAGGGCAAGCCTGTAAGTGGTGTGACAGATACAATACACCTTCTAAGCCAAGCAGTGCATTATGCTTACAAGGAATTTGGTCTGGTGAATTCCTGCATTTATTTACAAACCTTGAATATGCAGGGTTCCTTAAACACATGATACTGGCGGACCTCATCCCTCATCAGCAGACAGGATTTTTGTGTGTTGTAATCTCATAAAGGTTGGGAGAAGGAAGCACTCAGTGCAGTGCGGGACCAAGAGATTGATACTCTTGGAAGTGTTGTATCTAAAAGGACATCAGGTGCCAATTTTTCTTCATTACAATTGCATACAGAAGCATAACATAGTTAGTCTGGCTGAAAAAAGACAAAAGTCCATCCAGTTCAACCAAAAAAAAAAAAAAAAAAGTTACAATCCTACACCCACAGTTGATCCAGAGGAAGGCAAAAAAACCAGCAAAGCATAAAATAAAATTTGCTCCCGCAGGGGAAAAAGTTCCTTCCTGATCCCCTGAGAGGCATTTGGATATTCCCTGGATCAACTTTACCTATAAATGTTAGTAACCAATTATATTCTGTGTATCCATAAGTAGCAGGGATATTCACTGTTTATTTTCTTTGCAGACAGACCTTGCATTCAGAGTTTTATTTTAATGACAGAACAGCTTAAAGTCTAACTAAAGAAAACCTTTATTTTTACGTTTTGGATAGAATGGAGAGGGGTTAGAACCCCATTAAGGAGATTCTCCCTATTTGTCCTGTTTACCATTATCACTGAAAGTAAAAATAAAATCTGAAATTTTGGGTTGTCCTCAGAAAAGTAATAGAGGGGAAACTTTCCAATGGGGGCACTAGTTCTAGTTACCTGGGGGTCCCCAAGGAATTCCCTTCCCTTAATTTGCAGGGATTTCCTCTCACTTCCTGTTTAGCAATGGGACAAGAAGTGAAGGAAAATCTCCTCTTTGGAACACAGATGGAAAAAAAAATCTGACAGGGGTCATAACCCTCACTTGCTCTATCCAAATAAAAATACATATTTTTTGCCTATAGTTCTAGTTTAAAGTGGTTGTAAACCTCAATCACAAAATATAAACAAAGCATATTGCTCTGTAGTGTGCAGTACTAAGTATCATTTCTGTCCACTGCCTTGTTCCTCTGCTATAAGTATGAGTCACTTCTGGTGAGGTTTCCTGACACCAAGAGAAAAATGGTGACAGGGGTGGGCACAACCTGTGACTGACAGCCTCAGCTCTGTTCCTGTGTGCTGTGTGGAGGGGTGTGTGTCCCTGCCCTCCAATCAGCTCTCACAGCTCTCCTCACTGATGCAACTTTAGCTCATCTTCCCCTGCTTTTCAAAGCTGAGAGATCCCATGTAAATTCTGCACTTTGAATAGGTGTAGTGGAAAGACGGCTGAAGATAAACAGGTACAACTTATGTAGGAGAATTTGTTTCATCTCTGTGTATCACCTGGGGACAGTCACTTCACTGGATATATGTGAGGGTTTACAACCACTTTAAAGAACTCCATTTGTGATTCAACTTACAGGCAACAAATGCAAAACTGCAATAAGGCCTTGCTTTAAAGCGTTACTAAACCCAGGACCCTGCATTCACTATATCAGTCTATTTCCCGTTAGTAAATCCACCCCAGTGGCTAGTATACAGCTGCATTCAGATCTGTAGAAAAAAGACATACAGCTCTAGATGCTACACTGTTCCTGACCATTAAAGTGTTACTAAACTCAGAACCCTGCATTCACTATATCTGGTCTCCCCGGACCCTGCATTCACTATATCTGGTCTCCCTGGACCTTGCATTCACTATATCTGGTCTCCCTGGACCTTGCATTCACTATATCTGGTCTCCCCGGACCCTGCATTCACTATATCTGGTCTCCCAGGACCCTGCATTCACTATATCTGGTCTCCCTGGACCTTGCATTCACTATATCTGGTCTCCCCGGACCCTGCATTCACTATATCTGGTCTCCTCGGACCCTGCATTCACTATATCTGGTCTCCCTGGACCTTGCATTCACTATATCTGGTCTCCCTGGACCTTTCATTCACTATATCTGGTCTCCCACAGTACACAGAACATGGAAATGCAATTATTTTAGTAAAGATAAACTGCTAAATACCTTTTCTCATCAGTAGTAAGAGCAGTCTTGTGACTTCTATCAGTGTCCAGCCGAGCACATGTTAAAGCTTGTAGGAGGCGTTTTCATTCTCTCACTGCCCTATGAGATTGCATAACACCTGACCCTTTGTCTGGACAGTGCTGATTGGCCCTGTGCTGGTCACATGCACCCTCCCAAGAAAAATAAAAACTCCTTAGCAGTACACATCAAACTGGGCATGTGTAGAGTGTTCCCAATGCTGTGTTCTATCATGAGATGAAATGGGGAAAGTGGAAGAAGGGGAGGATCAGAGAAGACAGGATCAAACATCCTTTTTACACAATACAGAGGATTAACCCCTTAAAGTGTTACTAAACCCACAATAGTAAAATCAGTCTGTATATGCAGTAAAGCATGCTTGTTATACTCACTGTGGAACCTAAGGGGCTAATCCTCTGCTTTGTGTAAAAAGACCATTTGATCCTGTCTTTTCTGCCCTTCCTCTTGTTCAAATGTCCACCTGATAAGACAGACTGAACCCGTAGCCATATGCACATGCTCAGTTTAGTGTGTATTGCTAGAGAGGTTTTTTTGTTTTGTTTTTTTGAGCAGAAAGAAAACTCCTCTTACAAGCTTTAACCAGTGCTCTGCTGGACACTGATAGATGTCACAAGACTGCTCTAACTGCTGATGAGAAAAGGTATTTATCAGTTTATATTTACTAAAATAACTGCATTTCTATGTTGTGTGTACTGTGGGAGATCAGATATAGTGAATGCAGGATCCTGGGTTTAGTAACACTTTAACCACTTGCCTACTTGGCACTTTTACCCCCTTCCTGCCCAGGCCAATTTTCAGCTTTGAATGACAATTGCACGGTCATGCAACACTGCACCCAAACAAAATTTATATCTTTTTTTGAGACACATAGATCTTTCTTTTGGTGGTATTTAATTACCAATCTGTTTTTAATATTTTCTAAACAAACTAAAAGAGACTGAAAATTTTGGCAAAAAAAATGTTTTCTTAGTTTCTGTTATAAAATGTTGTAAATAATTAATTTTTCTCCTTCACTAATGTGAGTGAGTATAACGAGCATGCTTTACTGCATATACAGACTCATTTTACTGTTGTGGGTTTATTATTATTATTATTCAGGATTTATATAGCGCCAACAGTTTGCTCAGCGCTTTACAATATAAAGGGAGACAACACAGCAACAATACAGTTCAATAGAAGAGGGTTAGGAGGACCCTGCTCCTTGGAGCTTACAATCTAAAAGATTAGTAACACTTTAAAGGGGAGTTCCACTCACGCTGTCAAAAAATAAAAGTCAGCAGCTACAAAAACTGTAGCTGCTGACTTTTTAAAAACAGCCACTTACCTGTCCCTCGGTCCCCCGGTGTGTCTTCAGTGTGGGCACCCGGCTGTGATAGCTTGCGGCTTCACAGCCGGGTACCCACTGCGCATGCGCAAGTAGCGCTACGCTTCATGAATGGTCCTGTAGTCTTCTGGGACCTGTCAAGTGTCCCAACAGACTACAGGAAGGGAGGGAGGGAGGACACCTTCCACTTCCGATGGCCTAGGTGATCAGACCGGAAGTGGGTACCTGTCAAATTCGGGTACCCGCTCCCCCCTGCCCCCCAAAATTGCCAATCCTTATTGGGGAGTGGGGGAGCAGTCCTTAAAGCGGAACGTCCCCTTTTGGGTGGAGCTCTGATTTAAGGTCTCCCTTTCAAGATAAACTTTATAGAAAAATAAAAACTCTGTATTGAATGGACCCATTTTATTAGAACTTTGTAATTTAAAGGCTTAGCAAAGTTTAAGTTTTGGGTGACTCATGTCATATTCCTCCTGTGACATCACTGGAGAAGTATTAAAATAAGACAAGGGTAGAATTAGAAATCCTAAAGTATCTCAGGGCCTTGGGATGACATTTTTTTTTTGCTATGTAATGTTGAATTTACATAATGCAGAAGTAGTGTAACCTGAGCAAAATGTGTATGAGAAATTATAACTTTTTCAGCTTTATTCTAATTGATAGAAAGCCCTTAGCACCGTGACCTCTGTCCCAGAGAAAATTACATTGACAATCACTAATAATAAGCGCTAAAAGATTGTGAAGATCCTGAGCTTAAAAGTAGAGCGCGGTTGGCCACATCTGTACTTGAATCATTTTGCTGAACTATCCCCAAAGACCAACACACTCCCTCTCTCTCTCTCTTTCAATTCCTTCTGCAGTTAATTCACAGTAAAGCAACCACATACACAGTTATTACATACTTTATCCAAGCCTGGCACCCAGCCCAAAATGGCCAAATTAGGCTTGGCTTAATTTAAATGTTTTGAAGCCAGTCATATTTGAAATGAGACCATGTAATTATATTCTATTTCCCATTCCAATTCACTTGCAGTGTTAGTTACCTTCCTGCTTCTGAATCTCATTCAGCTGTGGGCAGGCCAGTCTATGCAATATATTTTAAGCCCCTAGGATTAAAAATGTACACACGCAATACAGCACCTAAATCTTGAAGTGGCACTCAATTTTATACGTTGTCACTTCTTAAATTACCAAAACTTTTTTTCTTCCTCCCCTCCCGTTAATCAACAGCACAGCAAATGCTCAACAGATGATGAATCTGCTTACCTAGGGACGGACATTGCTCCCAATATCAAACTTTACTTCATTTCAAAGATTTGTTTTCCTTTTGCAATTTGTGGCGTCTAAATCAGTGACAAATTTGCATTCGGAGTCCTTGTGTATAGCTACATGAATACAATGAGGCGTGCGCATGACCATATGTTTGCATTGTTGATAGCTTTATATTCTGATAGGTTCTGATGCATATTAATGAAATCTCTATGCGTGTTAATTTAACAAGCATAAGTCATTTTTCTAATAAAAATGTTAATTACTTGCATGTTTATTTGCAGTTTTCTCGATGTCGCTGGCATTTGTAATGACACATTTGTCTTGTGCTTGGAGTTTTGCTGACAGAGTCAACCAGTAATGGATTTAAAAGACCACTAAAAATAAAATACAATTTGATTTGAAGGGCCACAAAATTTTTTTTTTTTGTAAAATGTCAGTTTTGCTGTAGCAAATCCTACAGCAAGAATGAAAAACACATACTAGACCCTTTTGAGTCTGGTATGGGTTTTAAAGGGGCACCTAAAAAAAAAAAAAAAAAGGTGAGGTCCCCCAGGAAATCCATACCAGATGCAAAAGGTTTTTAAGGGGGACTCCATGCAAAACAAATGTCTAAGATAAATCCATATGAGCCCCTTAATCCAAGCCCACAGTCTGACTTGCCCCATGCTATGAATTTATACTCATGTAAACAAACCCACATGAAAGAAAAATATATTTGAAATAGATTTTAAAAATATTTTTAAAATATATTGACGTATATTTGAAATGCTACAGTTTTGGCCATATTCAATATATTTAAAAATATATTTAAAAATAATACAGTGGGGCAAAAAAGTATTTAGTCAGCCACCAATTGTGCAAGTTCTCCCACTTAAAAAGATGAGAAAGGCCTGTAATTGGCATCATAGGTAGACCTCAACTATGAGAGACAAAATGAGAAAAAAAATCCAGACAATCACATTGGCTGATTTGGAAAGAATTTATTTGCAAATTATGGTGGAAAATAAGTATTTGGTCACCTACAAACAAGCAAGATTTCTGGCTCTCACAGACCTGTACCTTCTTCTTTAAGAGGCTCCTCTGTCCTGCACTCATTACCTGTATCAATGGCACCTGTTTGAACTTGTTATCAGTATAAAAGACACCTGTCCACAACCTCAAACAGTCACACTCCAAACTCCACTATGGTGAAGACCAAAGAGCTGTTGAAGGACACCAGAAACAAAATTGTAGACCTGCACCAGGCTGGGAAGACTGAATCTGCAATAGGCAAGTAGCTTGGTGTGAACAAATCAACTGTGGGAGCAATAATTAGAAAATGGAAGACATACAAGACCACTGAATCTCCCTCGATTTGGGGCTCCACGCAAGATCTCACCCCGTGGGGTCAAAATGATCACAAGAACGGTGAGCAAAAATCCCAGGACCACACGGGGGGACCTAGTGAATGACCTGCAGAGAGCTGGGACCAACATAACAAAGGCTACCATCAGTAACACACTATGCCGCCAGGGACTCAGATCCTGCAGTGCCAGACGTGTCCCCCTGCTTAAGTCAGTACATGTCCAGGCCCGTCTGAAGTTTGCTAGAGAGCATTTGGATGATCCAGAAGAGGATTGGGAGAATGTCATATGGTCAGATGAAACCAAAATAGAACTGTTTGGTAGAAACACAACTCGTCGTGTTTGGAGGAGAGAGAATGCTGAGTTGCATCCAAAGAACACCATACCTACTGTGAAGCATGGGGATGGCAACATCATATTTTGGGGCTGTTTCTCCACAAAGGGACCAGGACGACTGATCCATGTACAGGACAGAATGAATGGGGCCATGTATCGTGAGATTTTGAGTGCAAACCTCCTTCCATCAGCAAGGGCATTGAAGATGAAACGTGGCTGGGTCTTCCAACATGACAATGATCTCAAACATACTGCCCGGGCAACGAAGGAGTGGCTTCGTAAGAATAATTTCAAGGTCCTGGAGTGGCCTAGCCAGTCTCCAGATCTCAACCCCATAGAAAATTTTTGGAGGGAGTTGAAAGTCTGTGTTGCCCAGAGACAGCCCCAAAACATCACAGCTCTAGAGGAGATCTGCATGGAGGAATGGGCCAACATACCAGCAACAGTGTGTGCCAACCTTGTGAAGACCTACAGGAAACGTTTGACCTCTGTCATTGCCAACAAAGGATATATAACAAAGTATTGAGATGAACTTTTGATATTGACCAAATACTTATTTTCCACCATAATTTGCAAATAAATTCTTTCCAAATCAGCCAATGTGATTGTCTGTTTTTTTTTCTCATTTTGTCTCTCATAGTTGAGGTCTACCTATGATGCCAATTACAGGCCTCTCTCATCTTTTTAAGTGGGAGAACTTGCACAATTGGTGGCTGACTAAATACTTTTTTGCCCAACTGTATATATGTATTTATTGAAATATATTTTGAAATATATTGAATACGGCCAAAATTATAGCATTTCAAATATATGTCAATATATTTGGGAAGAAATGTTTTAAATTACCGTATTTTCGGTCCATAAGATGCACTTTTTTCCCCCCAAAAAAGGGGGGAAAATGTCAGTGCGTCTCATGGAGCGAATATAAAGTGGCCGGTCCGGTATTTCCGCTGCCACCATGTCAGAATACCGGGCTGGCCGTTGAGCTGTTCTTCGGTTCAGTGCTGTAGTCTTCCCGCGCCGGCTTCTGTGACAGCCAGGTGCCCACTGCGCATGCACGAGAAGCACTGCGCCTTGTGAATGGTTCAGCGTCTTCTGGGACATATGACAGGTCCCAGGAGACGACGGGGCCATTCACAAAGCGCAGCGCTTCTCACGCATGCGCAGTGGGCCCCCGGCTGTCAAAGCCGGGTGCCCACAGTATAGGAAGGAGAGCTCTGCAGAAGTGGAAGTGTCAAATTCAGGTACCCGCTCCCCCTCCCTCCCTAAAGGTCTGCAGTGTCTGGTCATGCCCTGTACTGTCCGCAGTCTCTAGTTATCCACTGTACTGTCCACAGTCTCTGGTCATCTCCTGTACTGTCTGCAGTCTCTGATCATCTCCTGTACTGTCCGCAGTCTCTGGTCCATCTCCTGTACTGTGTCCACAGTCTCTGGTCCATCTCCTGTACTGTGTCCACAGTCTCTGGTCCATCTCCTGTACTGTGTCCGCAGTCTCTGGTCATCTCCTGTAGTATGCCCGCAGTCTCTGGTCATCTCCTGTAGTATGCCCGCAGTCTCTGGTCATCTCCTGTAGTATGCCCGCAGTCTCTGGTCATCTCCTGTAGTATGCCCGCAGTCTCTGGTCATCTCCTGTACTGTGTCCGCAGTCTCTGGTCATCTCCTGTAGTATGCCCGCAGTCTCTGGTCATCTCCTGTAGTATGCTCGCAGTCTCTGGTCATCTCCTGTAGTATGCCCGCAGTCTCTGGTCATCTCCTGTAGTATGCCCGCAGTCTCTGGTCATCTCCTGTAGTATGCCCGCAGTCTCTGGTCATCTCCTGTAGTATGCCCGCAGTCTCTGGTCATCTCTTGTACTGTGTCCACAGTCTCTGGTCATCTCCTGTACTGTGTCAGCAGTCTCTGGTCCATCTCCTGTACTGTGTCCGCAGTCTTTGGTCATCTCTTGTACTGTCTGCAGTCTCTGATCATCTCTTGTACTGTGTGCAGTCTCTGGTCATCTCCTGTAGTATGTCCACAGTGTCTGGTCACTTCCTGTACTGTGTCTGCAGTCCATTGGTTCAGAATATTTTTTTTCTTGTTTTTCTCCTCTAAAACCTAGGTGCGTCTTATGGTCAGGTGCGTCTTATGGAGCGAAAAATACGGTATATTTCAAATATATTTTTCTTCCATATGGGAAGGGTCAGGGATAATGCTGACATCACCAAGCAAATGACCATATTTAGGAGATTACACTGACTAAGTATGACCATTGCCATACTTGGTTAATGACTTCACCAGGTATACCCTGTTTCTTTGCTTACATTGCAGATGACAGCTCTGGTAGTTGTCATTCACCACAATCAGTCATCAGGATAAGAAGTGTCAGTCGGTCAGCGTATATTTTCCTTTGGCAAAACATTTTTTTGTGGGATCCCCTATTAACATCTATAGCAGACCCTCATCTAGAAAAATGGTCTAGCATAGATGAAGGGAATCCCTAGCCATTTGTCTACACACAGAATGAAGCAGCCGGGATCTGTTAATGATATCCCTGGGTATACTCCGCCTCTTTGCTTACATTTCAGATGACAACTCAGTGAGCTGTCATTCACCGCAAGGATAGGAAGTGTCAGCCGTTCAGCTGTTTTTTTCCTTTGGTCAAAATGTTTTTTCTTTTTGTGGGGACTTCCATTAACATCTATAGCGTACCCTCATCTACAACAATGATCTAGTATTGAAAGGAATCCCATTTGTTTACAGACAAATGCAGCAACTGGGAGCTGCCTGTCAGGGATCGCGGCTCCATGCTCCACGATCGCGGCTCTGTCCCCCGCGCATGCGCATTGGCGGCAGATCGCGCCGGGACACAGGCACTAGGTCCCGGCGAGCCGCGGC
The DNA here is from genome assembly GCF_062004578.1 of Staurois parvus. NCBI lineage: Eukaryota > Metazoa > Chordata > Amphibia > Anura > Ranidae > Staurois > Staurois parvus. The sequence goes on along the minus strand of NW_028317805.1, from coordinate 8,008,851 downwards.
TGACAGGACGCCGCGCATGCGCAGTAGGTGCCGGGGGCGTGCCTCAGGCGCCCAATGACAGCCGGGGGCGCGTCCTAGCCGGCCAATGACAGTGCAGGGCGCACTATTTAAAGATGCCCTGCACTGTCACAGATTGCCGCAAGGTCTTCCTGTGATCCCGAGTTCCTGTACCTGTCTAGTGACCCTGATTGACCCTGACTACGCTGCCTGCTCCTGTGACCCGGATTGTCCTGACTATTCTGCCTGCTCCTGTGATTGACCCGGATTGTCCTGACTACTCTGCCTGCTCCTGCGTTTGACCCGGATTGCCCTGACCATTCTACGGATTGACTTCCCTGCTGACCCTGCGTGTGACCCGACTACTCTTCGCCTACCGATTCTGTACCCCGCTTACCCTCACGGGCCCACGATCCGTTACTACCCTGCTGGGGCCGCCATCCTCTTCATATCTGGCTCTCCCGGTACCTGTCCCCAAAGGTCTCCTCAGCCACTGGTGGGCCTGCTCGGAGGTCGTGACCTGGCCCAGGACTGTTTCAAGTCCATCCCCACCATCAGGGGCTCTGGTGAAAGCACAGCCCGGGCTTAGACCCCACGCTCTGAGTAGGTCTGTCAGTTGGCAGCCTGAGGCACCACCTGGCGGATCATAACAGTACCTTGCGGCCATGACAGAGCCAGGAAGTGGACCGGCGTCCCTAGAGGATATTTGTCAGCACCTGGCAACCTTGACCCAGGCTTTCCAGAACTTCCACAGTCGCTGCGCCCGACTGGAGGACCGCATGGAGTCATTAGCTCCCCTGACTCCCCCTGCTCAGAGTCCTCCACCTGCAGAACCTCCCGCTAACCCGGTATCAGGAGCGGTTGCCACACCCCTAGCTCCTGAACCCCGCGTTCCTCTGCCGGAACGATACCGTGGTGACCGGAGCCGCTTCCGAGCCTTCCGGAACGCTTGCACCCTGTACTTTGACTTACAGCCCCGCACGTTCACCACCGAGACCGTCAAGGTGGGGTTTATAGTCTCCCTCCTTCAGGATGAGCCCCAGGATTGGGCTCACCGTCTGATGGAGAAGCACGACCCCCATCTTGACTCCGTGACCGAGTTCTTTTGGGCCATGGCCGTCTTGTATGACGACCCTCAGCGGGCTGCTTCCGCAGAGGCTACTCTATACTCTCTGCAGCAGGGCCGCCGGACAGCCGAAGAATACGCGTCTGATTTTAGGCGTTGCATGGGAGACACCAGATGGAACGATGCGGCCTTATGTCACCAGTTCCGCATCGGGCTGTCTGAGTCTCTCAAAGACGAACTAGCACGAGTAGGCCTACCTGACTCCCTGGAAAAACTGATTGAGTTGGCCATTCAAATTGACCGTAGACTAAGGGAACGTCGGCTGGAAAGGAGCAGCCAGGGTCAAAGGGTGGCATGGATTCCATCCAGAGATACAGCTCCAACCCCAGGGAACCATCCGCGAAGCACGGAAACAGGGGACAACCCGGAACCCATGCAGCTGGGATTGGCCCGTTCCCACTTATCGGTCGAGGAACGTCAGAGGAGACTATCACAGAACCTCTGTCTGTACTGCGGGGAAGCTGGTCATCAGGTGCGCTCCTGTCCTGCTAAAATGAGTAAGTCCACGCCCGTTTCTTTTACTTTACCTGCAGGAAGGGATGATCAGTCGAGTTACCTGGCCATTCCTGTGTCTTTACAGCTCCCCGGAGGAACATTGTCGGTGACCGCAATCGTTGACTCAGGAGCCTGTAGTTGCTTCATCGATCTGACTTTTGCCCACCGGCAAAAAATCCCTCTCCAGACCAAAGAAAGGGGGTTCAACATCTTCTTGGCAGATGGGTCCCGTATAAAATCAGGGGTGGTGGACCAGGAGACACCACCCATTTTCACCACAATGGCAGACCATCACCAGGAGTTCCTCCGTTTGGATGCCATCGCATCCCCCCTTTTTCCAGTCATTCTGGGGCTCCCTTGGCTGAGGGCCCATAACCCCCAGATTGACTGGGAAAAGGGAACAATTCAATTTCGCTCACCCTATTGTTTGAGTCACTGCCACGTCACAGGATCCGTGGTTCCTCGGTTCCTCCTGTGCTTGGATGGCGACACCGATTTATCCCAGGTTATTCCTCCGGCCTACCATGACTTCTTAGACGTCTTTAGTAAGCGAGGAGCTGATGTTCTCCCTCCGCACCGTTCCTACGACTGCCCCATAGACCTCCTACCCGGATCTGAAATCTCATTCGGCCGTATCTTTCCCTTGTCCGAAACAGAATCGGGAGTACTGAGGGAATACATTGACGAGAACCTTCGGAAGGGATTTATTCGTCCATCCACATCCCCAGCCGGGGCCGGGTTATTCTTCGTAGAGAAGAAGGACAAATCGTTACGGCCCTGCATAGACTACCGTGACCTGAATAAAAAAACGGTAAAGAATCGTTATCCCTTACCCCTAGTCCCCGAGCTCCTCCAGAGATTGAGATCGGCAACGATATTTACTAAATTAGACCTGCGGGGGGCCTATAACCTTGTCCGTATCAGGGAGGGGGATGAGTGGAAGACGGCGTTCCGTACGAGATTCGGTCACTACGAGTATTTGGTGATGCCGTTCGGGCTCTGTAATGCTCCGGCGACCTTTCAGCACTTTATCAACGATGTTTTTCGTGACTTTCTCGATATTTTCGTGGTGGTTTATTTGGATGACATCCTAATTTTTTCCCCCTCACTGGAGGTTCATCGGGGTCACGTGATACGGGTATTAGAACGGTTGCGTCAACACGGGCTATACGCGAAGGCAGAAAAGTGCTGTTTCGAACAGCATGAAATCACGTTCTTGGGACTGGTTCTCTCTTCCGCGGGGGTCGCGATGGATCCCCAGAAAGTCACGGCGATCTTAGATTGGCCAATACCCGCCGACAAAAAGGGGGTACATCGTTTCATCGGTTTTTCCAACTTTTACAGGAAGTTTATTAGGAACTTCTCCGGTCTGGTCTCCCCGATCACGCAACTGACGAAACAAGGGGTCCGCTTTAAGTGGACTCCCGAAGCGCAGACAGCATTCGAAAAGCTCAAAGAATTGTTCACCTCTGCTCCCATTCTCTGCCATCCAGATGCTTCTCTCCCATATGTTTTGGAAGTGGACGCCTCCGAAAATGCGGTAGGAGCCGTTTTGTCCCAAAGGAATGGTACCAAGGAACTACTGCACCCTGTGGCGTTCTTCTCCAGGAAGTTGACACCAGCGGAATGCAACTATGACATTGGAGATCGGGAGCTCCTGGCCATTAAAACTGCTCTTGAAGAATGGAGGTATTTACTGGAAGGAGCCACACACCCAATCCTAATATTCACAGATCACAAAAACCTTGAATATTTAAGAACGGCAAAACGACTGAGACCTCGCCAAGCGAGATGGGCTCTTTTCTTCTCTCGATTCTCATTCCATATAACGTACCGACCCGGTACTAAGAATACTAAACCAGACGCTCTGTCCCGCATGTTTGAGGACCCCGACGACGCTGTGGTACCTGACACCATCTTACCTTCTGGGAGTTTCCTCGCTCTACAAACGGAACTTCGCTCCCGGCTTCTCGATGCTTCTGTAGGACTACCAGTTCCGTCTGGGTCACCCCTCCAGAGCCATGGTGGGCTATTTTGGAAGGAAGACCGGATCATGGTCCCAGAAGAAGTGCGAACCTTGGTCCTAGGGCACTGCCACGACCATCCAATGGCGGGCCACTTCGGGGTAACGAAAACTCTGGATCTACTACGGCGCTCGTTCTGGTGGCCAGACATGATCAAGGATTGTGAGCATTACGTCCGAACTTGTCCCACCTGTCAAAGGAACAAGCCCTCCAGGAGCAGGGCATGGGGATTGTTACGTCCATTACCCATACCCAAGCGGGCCTGGCAAATGATAGCCATGGATTTCGTGGTCGAACTTCCACCATCCCAGGGCTACACTGCAATAATGGTGATTGTCGACCGCTTCTCAAAGATGGCACATTTCGTGCCCCTGGAGAAGACCCCATCAGCACCAGAAACGGCACGGATCTTCATCAAGGAAGTGGTTAGGCTTCATGGTGTTCCCGAAGATATAGTGTCAGATCGGGGGGTCCAATTCACCTCCAGGTTCTGGAACGCCTTATGTAAATCGCTGGGAATCAAGCTGTCGCTTTCATCCGCCTACCATCCACAGACCAACGGCCAAACTGAGAGGACAAACCAGACGCTGGAACAGTACTTACGGTGCTACACATCCTACCTTCAGGATGACTGGCTGTCGTTGCTGCCTTCCGCGGAATTCTCATACAACAACTCGAGTCACTCAGCTACGGGTCAATCCCCGTTCTTTTCCAATTATGGGTATCATCCCACATTCCTCCCTGATCTGATGCCTGAGAATCCGGTACTGGCATCTCAAGACATCTTGAACTTCTTTTCTGTCAATAACAAGACAATTCAGGAGGCCATCGCTAAAGCCCAAGAGGACGGTAAAAGGGCATTCGACAGAAAGAGAAGAGGAGAATTACTGCTTCAACCAGGGGATCTGGTTTGGCTAGCAACAACCAACTTGAAGATGCTGTGTCCTTCAAGGAAGCTGGGACCCAAGTACATTGGCCCATTTCCGGTAAAACGAGTAGTTAACGAGGTGGCCTACGAACTCGAGCTTCCGCAGACCTTCAAGATACATCCTGTGTTCCATGTATCTCTCCTGAAGCCATCCAGACCGGATCCCTTCCCGGACCGTGAATCCAGACCTCCCGAGGCAGTCACCATAGGTGACCAGGAGGAATATGAAGTGGAGACTATCCTCAGTTGCCGAAGGAGGGGGGGCCAGACACAGTTCCTGATAAAATGGAAGGGGTATGGCCCTGAGGAGAACTCATGGGAACCCGCCCAGAACGTCCACGCACCCAGGCTCATCCGGGAATTTTGTCGTGCTCACCCGCGGTGGAGAGATCAGTGGGGCTCCCGGAGGGTGCCCATTGGGGGGGGCAATGTCAGGGATCGCGGCTCCATGCTCCACGATCGCGGCTCTGTCCCCCGTGCATGCGCATTGGCGGCAGATCGCGCCGGGACACAGGCACTAGGTCCCGGCGAGCCGCGGCTGACAGGACGCCGCGCATGCGCAGTAGGTGCCGGGGGCGTGCCTCAGGCGCCCAATGACAGCCGGGGGCGCGTCCTAGCCGGCCAATGACAGTGCAGGGCGCACTATTTAAAGATGCCCTGCACTGTCACAGATTGCCGCAAGGTCTTCCTGTGATCCCGAGTTCCTGTACCTGTCTAGTGACCCTGATTGACCCTGACTACGCTGCCTGCTCCTGTGACCCGGATTGTCCTGACTATTCTGCCTGCTCCTGTGATTGACCCGGATTGTCCTGACTACTCTGCCTGCTCCTGCGTTTGACCCGGATTGCCCTGACCATTCTACGGATTGACTTCCCTGCTGACCCTGCGTGTGACCCGACTACTCTTCGCCTACCGATTCTGTACCCCGCTTACCCTCACGGGCCCACGATCCGTTACTACCCTGCTGGGGCCGCCATCCTCTTCATATCTGGCTCTCCCGGTACCTGTTCCCAAAGGTCTCCTCAGCCACTGGTGGGCCTGCTCGGAGGTCGTGACCTGGCCCGGGACTGTTTCAAGTCCATCCCCACCATCAGGGGCTCTGGTGAAAGCACAGCCCGGGCTTAGACCCCACGTTCTGAGTAGGTCTGTCAGTTGGCAGCCTGAGGCACCACCTGGCGGATCATAACACTGCCATTTACCAGCAATTTAAACTGCATTTTCTTTCTTTATAAATGGCAGTTTGTTGTTCTAGGTCTTAAACATCATTGAGATGCGCCACCTCAAAGCAGGTTATGGGCATCCCCCAGGAATGGTATTTAACCACTTGCCCTCCTGAGGATTTACCCCCCTTCCTGACCAGGCCATTTTTTGCGTTTCGGCACTGTGTTACTTTAACTGACTATTGCGCGGTCATGGAATGCTGCACCCAAATGAAATTTACATCCTTTTTTCCCCATGAATAGAGTTTTCTTTAGGTGGTATTTTATCGCCTGTGCATTTTTATTTTTTTTGCTATAAAAAAAAGACCAACAATTTTAAGAAAAAAACAATATTTTTGACTTTTTGCTATTAAACATGTCCAGTAAAAAAATAAAAAAAATCAAATTTCACGATAAATTTAGACCAAAATGTATTCTGCTACATGTCGTTGCTAAAAAAAATCCCAATACGTGTAAATTAATTGGTTTATGTGAAAGTTATTGCGTTTACAAATGGCGGTATATATACTGGGATTTTTTATTTTATTTTTACTAGTAATGGTGGCCATTAGCGACTTATAGCGGGACTGTGGTGGGCATCCTGACACTGGGGGGAACTGACTTGGTGTCACTGACATCCCCAGTGACACCAGTACAGTGATCAGTGCTAATAAAAAGCACTGACACTGTACTAATGGCACTGCGCAGGAAGGGGTTAACATGCGGGGTGATCAAAGGGTTAACTGTTTGCTGTGTTGCATACTGGGCTGTGTTTGCGCTTCTCTGTAAGCACACTGCTTTGCATGGCTGTGCATGGCACAGCCATGCAAAGCAGTGTGCAGGAGCTGACAAGGGAGAGAACTGTTTTCCCCCTGTCGGAGATGCTCGGCAATCATTGGGCACCAGCGAGTAATCACCAGCTAGGTCCCGGTGACTGACAGCCGTGGCCGGGAATGGCGGCGAGGGTAGGGTGTGCATGCCTTGCGTGTTCCTCCTACCCAAAAATGCAAAATCATGTATACATATGTGATTTTGTGCAGCCGTGCCACCCTGTAGCAGTACTTCTGCGGTTAAAGAAAATTTCCATTAAAATCGCTGCTTCATGCCAACTGGAACTTTCTGGTACATGTTCCCCAGGACTGTGCAAAGACCCCCCTATGCCATTTGATTGACAATCCTATGCCTATTAGCCTAGAAAATTGCCATGACTGATTTCTAAGATTCTTCTCCCATTGACTTCAGCTGAGTTCTCCCACTGACTTCAGTACAGTTTGGCAAAGCCGCCTTGAACTGAACCCAGGTCTGTTTGGCTCATCTAGAATTTACTGATAATAGCCCTATGTACAGGCTAAGGACATATTCAAAAACCATGCTGTCCTACTCACATCTTAATGATGATGTTCGCATGTAAAACTCCCCAACCTCCCCATGCAACATGTGATTATTTTAGTCAAACCGTTTCTGTGGATCACCTTAGGCTCCTGTATCTTGGTTTTGGCAGGCCAACCTGGTAGCAGGTTGGGCCAACCATCTGTGCATGGACAACTTTACATTAAAAAAATAAAATTGAAAAACAATTTCTGTGCAAAATGTTGTTGTCCTAGGCCTGAAATTTAAGGACCTAGGCATAAATTTCAATCATCTCTGTTTCGCCACTCAACCTCAAGTGTTAAGTTGTCCATACACTTGGAAATTTCCATTTAATTTCTCTTTAGAGCAACTGTGAAATGCAAATATGATTGCAAATAATCACCAGAAACGGAACAATCTACCACTCATGACTTCAACTGACCAACAGAATTCGGTTAATTGGGAAGTGGCCGCTGGGCAATAAACTGTCAGGTTTAAAACGCTTTATAAATGGATCAAACTGAAATGAAATCAAAAGCAAGAGAAAATTGAAAAATTCAATTGATCTAATGAATTGCCAGAGTTTTTCAGTGGACTTCTATGGGTCCAAGAGGCAGAAGAAATTAAAGGATGAGTTTCTTTTCTATGTGGCCAAAACATGCCGTAAGGAAAGACCCGTCAATAAATGGCAGAAGAATGTTGCTAAAGAACAAACATGTTGTGATGTATGTGAGGAAGCATTTAATGTGATCAGTTAGAAGGACATGCTGGCATCTTCAGTTCCTCAACTAGAGGTTTTCTTCTTATCTTCAGCAAGAGCAAGCGGCTAGCAGCATTGAGATAGGTATTCTAATTCCAATGCAACTCTATTTCCAAGCAAACAATTGCAATTCAGAATTACTTTTTTCTAAAAAGGTTAAAAAATACATACACAAGACTGGCATTCTTTCAAGTGGACAAGTTAATCCCTTGAATGAATCGAGATCCTTAATTATGAACAAAGAGCTGTAGCAGTTGCCTCTATCGCTATGGCAGATAAGGATTAAATATTTTTTCAGAGTTTTATGTGAATAGTTTCATGAAAATTGATCAGGTCTAAAAAGTCACAGTCCAAATGAAGCTAAGGTTAAGGATAATTTATACATGATATTCTTAATTTTATTCCGAGCCCTTTTATTACTATATAGGCCTTTATGACTTTAAAGAAAATGTCAGTGGCAGCAAATGACATTGTACTGAATAATCTAGTTATGAGGGAGAAGACATTTAAATCTACTATATCTCAGAACGGAGTAACTGTATTCCTGCTGAACTCAACATTTACCCTTCTACCTACTGCTGCAGTCTTGACACTCTTATTCAGTCTATAATCACTATGGCACTTTTTCTAAAGAAAATTGTTCTGGTGGAACGTTAAATATAATTTAAAGTTGAAGTAACACTAGAAGTCTTTTGGGTGATATTATAATGGGGGATAGTGTGGTGACATTATTGTATCCTGAAACATTACCTGTTCACAGGACAATCAGGAGGTTCTAGCCCACCCATGTTCATCTGCCTGTGGCAGGCATGAATGGGCAATATGGCAATTCTGGCATTCACCAGAAGGTCTATTATATCTGAAACTCTTTCAGGCTTGTTGAAACCATGGTGGGCACATTATTTTCAATTTTTTAAAAATGTATAAAAAATTATCTGCAGACTTTGCACACATTTTGCCCCAACCCAAAATAGTGAGCTGGCATCAGTGTGAGTCACATATTAAACATATAATGAAATGCTTATTTAAAACATAGTGCATCTAAAATCAAATCAGGGCCACATATATATATATATATATATATATATATATATATATATATATATATATTAGTACTTTTTTAGGGATTTGGATTTTCCATACCCACAACCACCTGCAGTGAAAAAGCGTGCTGTGAGAAAACATGGGGGGCTGCCATTCATTCTGAATGGCACCCCCCATGAATGTAAAAATGCAGCGAGTCTGTAGGTCAAAAGAACCATGAAATTTCACTGTGGGACACATTTTGAAAAAGATGCATACACCTTTTTCTGTGGGAAATGGAGGCATGGCAGCCCATTTAAATGAATGGGCTACCGTGATCAAGCAAATGTGGCCCACACACATGCAAAGGTGTGAATCAGGGCTAACAGGTAAAGGGATTGGTAAAAAAAGGACATATGGAACTTGGCACAATGATGATTGACACGTAACAATGCAAAAAACTAATTATAGGGTGTACAGGGATGGGGTCCCACTTTGAATGTGGACACATGCATGAGGAAACGCATGACTTTGCACTACAGAGCAGTAACTGAATGAGACAAGCCAGCAGCAAAAGACACGCACTTCTCCTCCTCAAGAGTCCATAGCAGTCACGTTCTTTCAGAGTGCTGCTAATGTACAATTTTCCTCCTCCTCAACAGTGTATAGCAGCATCTATAGTTTAGAATGCTTCTAATGTGCCCTTTTCCTCATCCACAAGGGTCCACAGCAGACATTTTTTTTTTGGCCAAGATGTTTTTGTTACAGCCCTTCTCAATCTAGATCCCTTTGCTCATTCGGGGTGCAAAGAAACCAATTTTGTGTGCCTGTGAATGCTTTCTTTTCCTCCTCTTATTCAAAGCTACATAGCACCAATTTTTTGAGGCCTGCTAATGAGCCTTTTCCCTCATTCCCCTCCGCAAAGATGCAGAGTAGCCCCCTTTTTTACAGGGCTGCTCATACACCTTTTTCCTCTTCATCTGTAAGGGTGCAGAGCAGCCACTTCCCCTTCTAATGCTGCTTCTGCATACCTTCTCTCTTCCTCCTCCTCTTCAGCTAATTCCACCATATCCCAGGCATTTAGCTATGAAGAGCTAGTGGATTTTTTTCTCACCCAGGGACCAGTCCACAGACCTCTGTACTGCTACTGTGGAAGCAGACAAAAAAAAAACCTCAAATCACCCCCTGGCCCAGAATCTTCATGCCAACTTTGCCAAACACCCCCACTTTTTGTGGTCTGAGCTTCAGCACAGTGTTTTGTATTCTATTTTAGCCAGACTGTGGCTGTCATAACTTTGCACAGAAGGTAATCCCTGTCCTCCCACATCCATGGAATACCATAAGGCAGCAGGAAGCAGACGTAGAATACAAGGAGGAGGGTTAGGGGTGTTGGCAGTGAGGAGGACTGCTAGGGTAATACCAGAGAAGATGAGGATTGGGGTGTTGGCAGTGAAGAGGAAGAGAAGAGGTGTTGGGATGCTGAAATTTAGAAGGAGGAAGATTAGAGTGCTGGCTGTGAGGATGAGGAGAAAATGTGTGGTGGCTTCAAGAGGGACCTTTAACCCCTCCTGGATGAAATGAGAACATCAACTGCCACCACCCAAGAAGGAGTCCAAAATGCGGCAGTAAACACAAGATGCTGCAAAAACTCTTTGCCACTTTTCCTCAGAACTGGTGGCATAGCCATATGGAAAAAACTTACAGCCATAGGCTAGCTGCCTTTCTTCTTTATTACAAACAAGGTCAATCATGCCTAAAGTGAAAGGTAGCTGTATTTTGTATTTATGTTTTGTTTTCCTGATTTTATTTCCTGGTAAGGCTGTTCCTGCCCTGGTTAAACTTACATGAGCAAGGACAACTATGCAAACTAGGTGGGTCTCTTAATCAAAAAACACAATGAAAGAGAACAGTAAATAATACTGAACACATACAGCAGTATGCAGTCATTGTAAAGCAGATCAATAAATACATTTGTCTTCACTGAAGCCATCAAATCATGTGTTTATTCAGTGATGATTTCAAGAATATTTTATGGTGCAGCAATAAAAATCAAAGTCAAGAAGACAATTAAGGAACTGAAAGGTCAGCTGAGGTGAAAACTGTGAGAAATAAAAGCAACATGGAAGAGTCAGATTAATAAAATAAAACTGTAAATTGCTTTGCAGCAAAAAAAAAACAAAAACAAACGTGACACTGGACTAGTGGAGGTGATGGCTACAAGGAATACCATCTTGTAAGTGAGAGTAGAGAGAAGAATGTCTCTCATGGGTTAAAAGGGACATGTCTGTGCCAAGAGAACCAGACTGACAGACAAAAATGGATAGTGGACCCTCTGTGGCACCAACACACTGGAAAGGGTGTGAGCACATAGGAGGGATGGGGTGCAGAGGGTACACACCAGATCATTAACAGAGTACCCTGTAAGATGTGATGGACTGTATTGGTGGGTGTACCAGGTTGCATCCCTCAGACACCTCTGTGCGGATGATAACTGACCAACAATAGAACCAGACTGTTGTGGAAATAAAAATGAATACTAGACCTCTGTTCATTGCCCTATGGGGTGGGTGTGATCTCTTAAAAAAGGAGATTCAAAGAGTCCAAACACAAACACCAGACCTTCACTAGAGCACCTTGCAAAGAAGTGATGGAGTTTATGGGTGAATGTTCCAGGTTGTGGCCCTCAGACACACCTTGGCAGGTGGCAGCTAAATAAAACCAGAGTGCAGTATGGTCAGCAGGCAATATCAGAAGCAGGGACAGGCAAAAGATCAAGGCATGAGGTAAAGAGGCATAATCAGATACAAGCTAAACTCGGGAAATGGAGAAATGGAAACAGAGGAAACAACATGGACTTCAGCCTGGGGCTAGGAAATGAACCTATACCTCAACAGGTGTTGGTCTGAGTACAGCTGAATAGCGAGCTTAATTGATTGACTAGATGGGCACTCATCCTGTAGGTGCTGTATAAACCTGGAGAATAACTACTCCTCTCAGTCCTGGAAGAAAACATGATGTAGCAAGGCTCCAGAGGCCACATGCTGATAGAACCGCAAGTATATACTTTGCAGCTGATCTATGAAACAGATGAGGTCTTTTTTAAAGGTAGGAGAGACCAATGGTCTAACAAACAAAACAGAAAAGGTGGAAACCTGAGCTTTGGTAGTACTGACAGCTAAAAGCTGGTCCAGATTCAGCCATTTTCCTATTACTATTATTTACCTGAACTGAAGTGCTTACAAGCAAACATATCTTCTGAATTAAAGGCAGGGCAGCCTTTTTCTACTGTCCAGAAATGAATAGCTATGAGTTGATCTTGCTCTGACTCTTCAATGGTAACAAAGTTATTTCACTCAAACCAAATGAAACTCCTGATCTAAAGAGACTTGATGTCGTTGCCAAAGGAAAAGGTATCCTATCCAGCTTACTTTGTTGTGGTGATTGCATGGAAGCCAAGCAAGCCAAATCCTATAAATTATTTGCGACTGCCAAAGCAGACATTACTTCCTTTCTAGACAATGATGAAGAGTTTGATGAGAATGTACCAGCTGTATTCGCTTTAAGAAACCAGTGCTTGTGGCAGATACACTTTTTTGATGTGCAAAAAGGAAAGAAAAAACATATTTACAATGCAACCCACTGTGCAAAGTTTAAGTGTGTTTAGGCAGCTACTCAATAACTTACCGTTTTGTGAATGTTTATAAATAGTTATATAATTTTTTTCGCCTCATTCTGTTAAGTCATACTGACAATTTTTATATGCCAAATTATGGAGAGTTTTTCTATAAAAATTGAAGATACCAAAGAGGATACGGTGGTGTAAAATTAGGCAGCAGCTGGGTAGTTTTAATCAGAGATAATAGACCTAACCAGTGCAATGCACAAAAAAAATGGAAACCGTCCCACCCTATAACCAGCCTTAGCAGTAAGGTGCACATGGAAGGGCAATGCACATCACAAACAAAAAAAGGATTTCCCAGCAGCACTTACCAGCCAGCCTGCAAAACAACCAATTTGGCCCTGTCTAACTGGTTGCGTTAAAAACAGAGGGTTTTGTTTGCACACATTTTCAAATACATGCTTAAGCCACAGTCCCGTGTCAAGGGTCCTCTGTATACTATTGACCTAACTCTAAAATTTCCAGAGCCTCCATAGTAGGAGCACATATATCAATGAATGGGTTAAGGGCATGTGTGCCTGGAGGAGCCCATCCCTCCTTAAATGTACAGGGACGCACGTGACGCCTTGCTATAGCAAAATGGCAGCAAAGGCATCCAGTGTGTCCCTGCATCCAAATTAGCCAACTGCACCATTGGCTAGTCTGCCAATGGTGTTGAAATACTTTTGATAACCAGCCCAATGTAGAAAGAGTGTATATTTATGCATCATCCTGGACTTTATCAAGTTATGCACCCTTGTGGGCCATTGTAATTGTCAGTATGTCCACTGGATACAGAATGTAGTCATGCTGTGGATAAATAAGGTAGAATAGGAATTATGCTACTGTCCTGGTCTAGTGAGATACCAATTACTCCGTCTGCCCCAGTACTGTAGTTAAGCCTTAGTTTGTTCAACTAGTGCAGAAAGTGTGGAGATCAAGTGATACCTTTTGTTGGTTAACTTAAGTTAATAAAGATGCAAGTGTTCTGGACTTAGTCTGAATGCATAATGCCAGAAAAAAGGATCTAAGTTATCCCAAAAGCTTGAGTCTTTGATAACTGAGAGTTAGCCAATAAAAGGGATCACTTGAACTTTAAACTTTCTGCTTTAATTGATGGCTAACAAAATACAACAGTCTATTTCTGCGTCTATTTCTGCTAGATTCAATTTGGGGAATGGATCACCGCTTATAGACATATGATCATTACTGCATTACATCCAAATAAATTGGGCAACTTTAGATTAGAAAGGCTCAATGTATAAAAGTACCCACATACTTTAAAATTTAAGTGGTTGAACTGCCCCCTCCTTCTTGATAAACTACACTCCCTCGGCATCAGAGACTCTACTCTCTCCTGGCTCTCCTCCTATCTCTCCCAACTCTCATTCAGCGTTACCTATAACGCTACCACGTCCCCCTCTCTCCCCATCTCTGTTGGGGTCCCCCAAGGCTCTGTCCTCGGGCCCCTTCTCTTCTCTATCTACACCTCCTCCCTTGGCAAACTGATACACTCCCATGGCTTCCACTGTCACCTCTACGCCGATGACACGCAAATCTACCTCTCTACCCCTCGCCTCACCCCTTCAGTCTCTGCCCGAATCACCAACCTGCTGAACGACATAGCAGACTGGATGTCGCTCCACTTCCTCAAACTGAACCTTTCCAAAACTGAGCTCCTAATTTTCCCCCCAGCCCGCACCCTCCCCCCTCCATCACGACCAACAATGCCACCATCAGTCCCACCCCGCAAGCCAAAGTCCTAGGTGTCACTCTAGATTCAAACCTGTCCTTCCAACCCCATGTCCAATCTCCACCTTCGCAACATCTCCAAAATACGTTCGTTCCTAACCCCAGACACTACTAAACAACTTGTTCATTCCCTCATTATCGCATGCCTGGACTACTGCAACTCCCTCCTCACCGACCTACCTCATCACAGACTATCCCCGCTTCAGTCTATCCTGAACTCAGCGGCCAGACTCATCCACCTTACCAACCGCTCCTCTTCTGCCACCCCCCCTCTGTCATTCCCTCCACTGGCTCCCGATTGCCCAACGCATCACATTCAAACTACTAACACTGACATACAAAGCCATTCATAATGCTGTCCCAAACTACCTCACCGACCTGATATCCAAATACCACCCAACCCGTAATCTTTGCTCCTCACAAGACCTCCTACTTTCTAGCTCCCTGGTCTCCCCCTCCCACGCCCGACTGCAGGACTTCTCCAGGACTTCCCCCATCTTCTGGAACTCACTACCCCAATCCATCAGACTGTCACCTACCCTCCTCACCTTTAGGCGCACCCTGAAAACCCATCTCTTCAGGGAAGCCTACCCCACCCTCACCTAACTGCCGATCTCCTCCACTCCTCCTACCACTCCATCCCCCACAGCCACTTCCTCCTGTGCTACTATCCCCTCCCTCCTAGATTGTAAGCTTGAAAGAGCAGGGACCTTGAACCCCTCGTGTATTGTTTTGTTACTGTATTGTCTCATGTACTGTCCCCCACTATAATGTACAGCACTGAGCAAACCTTTTGGCGCTATATAAATACTGTATATTAATAATAATAATAATAATAATCCAACTATCCAACTTTTGCTATGAAGAAATGCTGGCCCATTTCATACCTTTCTTTCATTGCTTTTCATCAAGCAATGGAGGTTAAAGATGCACTGTTTTAGTATTTTCTTCCTTTAAAAGTTCATCGAGCGATACGGAAAATTATTTTTAACACTATCTATTTTTTTCCCTTGATTCACTGAAAGGGTGGTGGAATCTAGAGATGAGTGCAATAAACGTTTACGTGAAAGAAAAAGTGCCCGTTCAGCTGCACTCTAAAAATTCCACTTTATTGAGCTAGAATAAAAACCAATACAGATAGTGGGAATACAGTCGGGGACTGGCAGGTAAACGCGTTTCACGCTAAGGACAGTGCTTAATCATTACCCAGTCAATGAATACCCAGCACTATCCTTAGCGTGAAACGTGTTTATCTGCCAGTCCCCCATTGTATTCCCACTGTCTGTATTGGTTTTTATTCTAGTTCAATAAAGTGGAATTTTTAGAGTGCAGGTGAACTGACCCTTTTGCTTTCTTTTAAACAGCTCACAAGCTGGGCTGGCACCTATGGGAGGAACTGTGCTTGGAGACTGGAGAGTCTTTCCACCCGGAACAGTGATAATGTATGTGTGAATTAAAAGTGTTCATTTCCTCCAAAATTTTGAGAAAAATCAAGAGATGTAGGCATTGGAGTCAATGGGAAAGGCAAAAGTAATGTTTTTTTGGCAATATAATAGGTTTTAAAAGGTTTCTGAGGGTTACATACATTTTTTTTCACATTTCCTTGACCAAAAAATGACCCTTCATTAGCTTCATTATTTTACATTTTTCTCAGAGAAAAAAAAACAGGCAGGTGTGAAATTAATTAAAAATGACAGTACATACAAAAATGATTAAATACACAAAAAAGGGAAAAAACACAAATATAAAGAGGTCCAGATATATGGGTAAATATTTACACAGCTTTCTCTAAATATTCACACATTTTTCCAATTAGATTCTAGAAAAAGGTGTGATTCCTGTGTTAAGTTGTGTGAATTTTGTGTGAAAACACTTAAAAATAGACCCTTAAATGATATAAAATATACTACTCTACATACACAAAATAAATACCCTCAAAAAAAGAAAAGTAAAGTAGATTTTTAAAAGCAAAATTTGCCTAAGCAGCAAAATTGAAAGTTTCCGCTATAGTGAAATTTTGTTGTTGGTGAAATTGGTAATTTCATAGCAATGTTGGTTTAGCAGAATCACTCAACTTATTCCTAGTGGCATAAAAGAATGCAAGAATGACCCGGTACATAAATTAGGAATTCCAAGTCTGACCAAACAGTTAAATCTGATCAAAAAGTCGAATGAGACATCAACGGATGTGTAGGTAATATACTTTCATATCTTCAATGCCAGCAGGCAAATCAGTAATACAAGCTGGGCATTGGACCTTTCTTCTCAAGGGTGTGCGGCTTAATGGCTTGCACATTACAAGTCATTTGTTGAGGGTATTAACCAGCCCATCACATGTAATAATATGTAGTCATTCTAATACAACTAGAATTGAGAACCGAGGGACATTGCTCGTTTAATGATAATTGTGTCCACCTAAGAGGGAACTCACTTTCCCAGCTCTCTTGTGACTCGACTTTCTAATAAACTTTATAGAGGTGTCTCTGCAGGTTCCCCCACTGGCCGAATGGTTGTCCTGTGCGTCACAAAACATTATAAGATATGAGTACAACTATATTAACTGCCCATGAGGCAATCCAATTTATTTTATTTGTCTGTCATCATTAACCTAAACAGCCAAAGGAGCAACAATAATGTTAGCTAATATGAATGTTATGAAGTAAATTAGGAGGAGGCTCTGCAGTCAGAAAGCTCAATCCTGAATTCTATATTCACATGTAAGTAATTAGATACACATGGTCAGGGCTTTCTTTCTGCCGGAACGCGGCGGTACTGCGTTCCGCCACCTTTTTCTTCTTGTCCCCGCTCACCGACTGCCTCTGCAGAGCTGACAAGCTATGCAGAGCAGCGAAAGTGACAGGTGCCGGACGCGGCTTGTTTATGTCATGCTTGCGCGTGCCCGGCACCTGTCACTGCCGCTGCTCACAGCCGGTGAGCGGGGACATGCACGCTTCACCCCCCCCCCCTCTACCGCCAGCGTGTAAACATCGGGGGCGCGCGGCCACCCCCATAGGAAAGGTGTATCTTAGTACACCCGGCGGTGCGCGCTGACGTCATCACGCCCTCTGCTCGTCGATCCTACCATAGCGCGGATCGTCAGCATCAGGTAAGGAGCGGCGATACAATTTTTCTCGCTTTTCTTGCTAATGTGGGGGGGGGCAGTGTTACTCGCTATTCTTACTAATGTGGGGGGGGGGGCGGTGTTAATTCCATACATTTACTTTTATAGCCCCTCCCAAATTTTACTTGCATTCCTGTTCTCTAAAGGGGTGGTCCTAGGGTTTGATGGGGGCGTGGCCAGGTTTGGGTGGGGGAGTTCCACCACCTTTCCTCTGAGAAAAAAAGCCCTGCACATGGTATATGTATGTATATGAATACGTTGAGTCAGTGAACCTAAAATTGATATCTTAAAGTGGAACTTTTCTAATCTTCACTTGAATCACTGTCATATTGGCACAGGATTTAGTCTAGGTTCACACTATCCCAGGGGCGGACTGACAACTCATGGGGCCCCTGGACAATAGGGGATCATGGGCCCCTGTGTCCTTGCCCACACTCAAAAAAGCCTATAAAAAAGGTACCAGGGGCATTTCATGGGGCCCCCTACTGACCCCGGGCCCTCGGGCAGTGCCCGAGTGCTCCAATGGTCAGTCCGCCCCTGCACTATCCACTTCAGCTAAGGGGCGGACTGACAACTCATGGGGCCCCCGGGCAATAGGGGATCATGGGGCCCCTGTGTCCTTGCCCACACTCAAACCACACCCAAAAAAGCCTATGAAAGGTACCAGAGGCATCTCATGGGGCCCCCTTCTGACCCCAGCCCTCGGGCAGTGCCTGAGTTCCCAAATGGCCAGTCCGTCCCTGCTTCAGCTCCAGTACATTTTACCCCCTTCATGACCAGGCATTTTTTTCTATTCCGCACTGCGCTACTTTAACCACTTCCCACCCAGTCTATAGCACATTGATGGCCGGGTGGGCATTTCGTCCCTCGGGATGAACATCATATGATGTCCTCCCCGTCTTACCACTTGTGAGTGCCCCTAGGAGCGCACAGAGTGGCGAGGGGTGGTGATCAGAGTAAATAGCCAATGACAGCGGCTTTTTACCTTGTGATTGGCTGTGTCCAACCACAGTAGATCATGTGATATCAGCAAACAGATGTAACTCTTTGTTACTGGTTTCTTCTTACACACAGATCCTGTGTGAGGGGGAGAACACAGGAACAAGGGTTTACCACTTTAACCCCTTCAGTGCTGTGCCCTGATTGCCTGATCAGCCCTGTAATAAATGAGTACCTGTCACAGCAGCAGCCATCAGTGCAGCCCTAACCAGAGCACCTGCTATAGCAGTCCATCAGTGCAGCATTAATCAGTGTACCTGTCACCGCAGTCCATCAGTGCAGCATTAATCAGTGTACCTGTCACCGCAGTCCATCAGTGCAGCCCTAATCAGTGTACCTGTCAGTGCAGTCCATCAGTGCAGCCATAATCAGTGTACCTGTCAGTGCAGTCCATCAGTGCAGCCCTAATCAGTGTACCTGTCACCCCAGTCCATCAGTGCAGCCCTAATCAGTGTACCTGTTATAGCAGTCCATCAGTGCAGCCCTAATCAGTGTACCTGTTATAGCAGTCCATCAGTGCAGCCCTAATAAGTGTACCTGTCAGTGCAGTCCATCAGTGCAGCCATAATCAGTGTACCTGTCAGTGCAGTCCATCAGTGCAGCCCTAATCAGTGTACCTGTCACCCCAGTCCATCAGTGCAGCCCTAATCAGTGTACCTGTTATAGCAGTCCATCAGTGCAGCCCTAATCAGTGTACCTGTTATAGCAGTCCATCAGTGCAGCCCTAATAAGTGTACCTGTCAGTGCAGTCCATCAGTGCAGCCATAATCAGTTTACCTGTTACTGCAGTCCATCAGCGCAGCCTATCACTGTACCTGTCACAGAAGCCATCAGTGTACCTGTTACAGCAGCCCTTCAGTGTAGCCTATCTTTGTACTTGTCATAGCAGTCCTTCAGTGTAGCCTATCACAAAACAATTTTTGGCGAAGCGTGCACCAAAAATGGGTATGGTTAAAACTATGCTAAATATTGGGTGTGGCTTAAAGGGGGTGTGGTTAAACAGAGTCTGAGATTCTATAGGGCTCCCCTCCCATGCAATTTTGCTCTCCACCCCAACATCCAAAAAAACAAAACACAATCATAGACTTATCTAAAAAAAAATAATGTAAACATAAAGAACTGGTTTACACTCACTGATTGGTTGATTGAGGTTAAAGCACATCATTATCAATCACTGATTGGTTTCTAGAGGTTACTGCAGTTATTACAGGACTATAGTCAGAGACTGCAGGTATAGTACAGGCATTGGTCAGAGACTGCAGGCATAGAAAAGGAAATGGTCAGAGACTGCATACATGAGATGGTCAGAGACTGCAGGTGTAGTACAGGAGATGGTCAGAGACTGCATACATGAGATGGTCAGAGACTGCAGGTGTAGTACAGGAGATGGTCAGAGACTGCGGACCTGGCACAAGAGATGATCAGAGACTGCATACATGGCATGTGCGATGGTCAAAGACTGCGTACATGGCTCAAGAGATGGTCAGAGACTGTGGACACGGCGCAAGGGATGGACAGAGACTGCAGACATGGCGCAATGGATGGACAGAGACTGAAGACATGGTGCAAGGGATGGACAGAGACTGCAGACATGGTGCAAGGGATAGACAAAGACTGCAGACACGGCACAAGGGATGAACAGAGACTGCAGACACAGCACAAGGGATGGACAGAGACTGCAGACACAGCGCAAGGGATGGACAGAGACTGCAGACACAGCGCAAGGGATGGACAGAGACTGCAGACACGGCACAAGGGATGGACAGAGACTGCAGACATGGCGCAAGTGATTGACAAAGACTGCGGACACAGCGCAAGGGATAGACAGAGACTGCAGACATGGTGCAAGGGATGGACAGAGGCTGCGGACACAGCGCAAGGGAGGGACAGAGACTGCAGACATGGCGCAAGTGATTGACAGAGACTGCGGACACGGCGCAAGGGATGGACAGAGACTGCGGACACAGCGCAAGGGATGGACAGAGACTGCGGACACGGGCCAATGGATGGACAGAGACTGCGGACATGGCGCAAGGGATGGACAGAGACTGTGGACACAGTACCTGAAATTTACAAACTGTCCCTAAATATACAGTTGGCAACCCTGCATACACACTTACTACATTCACACATGCTACATACACACATGCTACATATATATACACTACATATGTCCCACCACCACAGCACTTACCTTCATTGCTCACACTGCCCTAGGTAAAAGGAGGGGCCGGGCATGATTATCTGTGAGGCTGGTCACACCCCTTCCCACCCACTCACGCCAAGCCTCACAGGGAGTCCTCAATCAGAGCACCTGGACAAAGGAGGTAGGAGGTGAGGAGGAGTGATCTGTCCTCACGTCTCTCTGTTCAAAAGCACAAGAATTGTGGTGCCAGCCGCCCAGGACAGGGGACACTCAATCTGGGAATATTTCCTATTTTCAGGACGGAGCCCGGGACGAAGACCAGCCGTGACGGGGCTTTAAAATCCGAGACCGTCCCAGGCAATCTGTGACAGTTGATAACTATGCTATCAGTGTACCTGTCAGAGCAGCCCTTCAGTGTAGCCTATCAGTGTACCTGTCAGAGCAGCCCTTCAGTGTAGCCTATCAGCGTACCTGTCAGAGCAGCCCTTCAGTGTAGCCTATCAGCGTACCTGTCAGAGCAGCCCTTCAGTGTAGCCTATCAGCGTACCTGTCAGAGCAGCCCTTCAGTGTAGCCTATCAGCGTACCTGTCAGAGCAGCCCTTCAGTGTAGCCTATCAGTGTACCTGTCAGAGCAGCCCTTCAGTGTAGCCTATCAGTGTACCTGTCAGAGCAGCCCTTCAGTGTAGCCTATCAGCGTACCTGTCAGAGCAGCCCTTCAGTGTAGCCTATCAGCGTACCTGTCAGAGCAGCCCTTCAGTGTAGCCTATCAGCGTACCTGTCAGAGCAGCCCTTCAGTGTAGCCTATCAGCGTACCTGTCAGAGCAGCCCTTCAGTGTAGCCTATCAGCGTACCTGTCAGAGCAGCCCTTCAGTGTAGCCTATCAGTGTACCTGTCAGAGCAGCCCTTCAGTGTAGCCTATCAGTGTACCTGTCAGAGCAGCCCTTTCGGTGTAGCCTATCAGTGTACCTGTCAGAGCAGCCCTTCAGTGTAGCCTATCAGTGTACCTGTCAGAGCAGCCCTTCAGTGTAGCCTATCAGTGTACCTGTCAGAGCAGCCCTTCAGTGTAGCCTATCAGTGTACCTGTCAGAGCAGCCCTTCAGTGTAGCCTATCAGTGTACCTGTCAGAGCAGCCCTTCAGTGTAGCCTATCAGTGTACCTGTCAGAGCAGCCCTTCAGTGTAGCCTATCAGCGTACCTGTCAGAGTAGCCCTTCAGTGAAGCCTATCAGTGTACCTGTCAGAGCAGCCCTTCAGTGTTGCCTATCAGCATACCTGTCAGAGCAGCCCTTCAGTGTAACCTATCAGTGTACCTGTCAGAGCAGCCCTTCAGTGTAGCCTATCAGTGTACCTGTCAGAGCAGCCCTTTAGTGTAGCCTATCAGCGTACCTGTCAGAGCAGCCCTTCAGTGTAGCCTATCAGTGTACCTGTCAGGGCAGCCCTTCAGTGTAGCCTATCAGTGTACCTGTCAGGGCAGCCCTTCAATGTAGCCTATCAGTGTACCTGTCAGGGCAGCCCTTCAGTGTAGCCTATCAGTGTACCTGTCACGGCAGCCCTTCAGTGTAGCCTATCAGTGTACCTGTTAGAGCATGCAGTCTACTTCCTGACTACATATACTGCAGCAATGGCTTCATGCTTTTTCTCAGGTTTGGTTTCCTGGCAGTGACAAAAGTAGACCATGCTTGAATAATGTGTCTCTGTGTGGTCACTTGTAGTCTCCATGGGAAGAATGTATGACAGAATGACAACGCAGAAGTGCAATTGTCTCCCTGTAAGAGTGCCTGCGCAGGGACCTTCTTGACAGGATTATTTTAATGAAATTTACGTTTGAAATTACATGTTGAAGGTTATTTGGGATTTCTATGAAGTGACTGGCCTCAGGTGATACACATACAGTAGATGAAGCAAATCCTTCTACATAAGCTGTACCTGTTTATCTGTAGTCTTCTCTTTAATACATCTGTTCAAAGTGCAGGATCAATAAAACTAAACAGGGGATGGAGAGCTGAAACTTCACACTGCAGAGCTCAGTGAGGAGAGCTGAGAGATGATTGGAAGGAAGAGACACACACACACACCTCCACACAGCTCACATGAACAGAGCTGAGGCTGTCATTCACAGGCTGTGTGCTGGAGGTCTCTCCCCTGTCACCATTTTTCTCTTGGTGTCATGAAAACTTGTCAGAAGTGACTGGTAGCAGAAGAATGAATCAGCAGACAGAAATGCAACTTAGTGCTCTTAATTGAGACAAGTACACACAGCGATGTAAATAAGGGGGTACCATTGATCCTCCTGTATAGGGCCCAGGCCAGCAGAGGGTCCAGGAAGCTGGATGAACCAGATGTTGGCAGGGAGGGTGATCAGCACAGCTGGAGTGGGGAATAATGGAACTGATTCCCTGTATGGCTCCCTCTGCAGCAACTTAACCTGGCTTCTTCTCCTCTTTCTCCCGCTGGCAGAGAGAGCCATGCAGCCCCCCCCACACACTACACCAATCACCCTTCCTGCACCATACATTTTCCCTTGTTGCCCAGGCCCCCCTTTACCCCCATAATGTTGCTGACTCCTCTCCTCTCCTTCCCACTGGCAGCTGAAAGCACACAATAGGATCCTTCAGAATGGAGAGTGGGGGAAAGGTCCAGTAAATATGTCACATTTACCAATGTTCAGTACTGATCACTCACTGTGTTCATTCATAAACGAAGCATAGTATACTGTGTTTATTTGGGGGGGGGAGGCTGTCAGATTGGCTGTATGAGGCCCTGTAGTTTCTGTAGAGTCTACTTGTAAATGTATATGCTTTGTTCATACTTCATGCCTGAGGTTTACAACCACTGGAATTGCCAAATCCACTTAAAAGAAATATTTAAGTTTTGTACAGACATGGAGGATCTGAATTAAATGTTAAAGTGAAATTTCACTCATGTTTAACAAAAGATAAAAGTCAGCAGCTACAAATATTGTAGCTGCTGACTTTTAAGAGACAAACACTTAACACCAATGGAGAACTGCGGTGTCCTACTTGCAGTCTATTCTTTCCCGGACTTCCTCTCCCCAGCAGGAGCTGTCTGTATCTTCCTGATGTCTCACAGCCAGCTCCCCACTGTACATGCACAGGGCACAACAGCACTGTGGGTCTGGTCCTGCACTCTCCTGAAATGTGTGACATGTCCAAGGAGGCTGTGGGCAGAGGGCAGGCCATCCCAAGTGGATGCCATTCCTGCTTAGGTGAGTGTTGAGGAAGTGGGAGAAGTTAATTGTCAAAAAAGGTACCTGATCCCCACAAAAACAACAAAAAACCTTATATAGATCTTTAGTTAGACCTCACCGAGAATACTGCGGTCAGTTCTGGAGACCTCACTTACTAAAAGATATTGATAAAATGAAGATGAATGAGTCCAGAAAAGGCCAATAAAAATGGTGAAAGGTCTCGGGGGGAAAAAACATATCAGGAGAGACTTCAGGAAATTAATATGTACAGTCTGCAGGAAAAGAAGGGAAATATGAGACTTAATTGAAACCTTTAAATACATCAAGGGGGTGAATAAGGTTCAAGAGGGCAGGATTTTCAATATGAACTCAAGATCAAGAACATGGAGATATGACCTCAAACTAGCAGGAGGAAAGTTCAAATCTATTTCTAGAAAATATAATTTTACAAAAACAGCAGTTGATGCTTGGAATAGACTTCCAGCAGAAGTAGTGAGTCAGTCAACAGTTAATGATTTCAATCATGCTTGGGACAAACATAGATCTATGCTAAGACAATAAAGTTAACCAAAAAAAGAATGTATTAATTTAAAAAAAATGGGGCAGAGTAGATGGACCACTTGGTCTTTGTTTCTGCAGTCACTCTTTTATGTTTCTATGTTTCACTTCTAATGTGTTGGGGGAGGGAGTTAATTGGCACTTTCACGTGAAGATTCGCTTTGACTCTATAGAAATGTAATCAACTCTATAAGCTAATTTGTACATTGTAACAACATTGTAAGGTAGAATCAGCCATAAAAGAAAATATTATGTTTAATCAAGGTAACCCCAGCTGAAGAGTGCTGCCTCTTTAGGTTGTATACCTGCAGTCTCTAGTGGATTTAGTGATTGGCTGGATTGAAGGGTTAGTTCACTTTTTCAGAAAAATTGAAAAGATGAACTAACACCTCCTACAGCCAATGCAGTGGTTCCGGGATTTTAAACCCCCCCCCCCCCCTGTTCTTCCCCTTCTTTCTGTAGGGATTCTGATTGGTCAGCATTGGCATGCGATTATTTTATGACCATTCAGAATCACTCTGATCAGTCGCAGAAACCCTACAGAAAGAAAGGGAAGAACAGCAGGGATTTCAAATCCCTGGACCACTGCACTGGCTGCGTAGGCACTGACAGCTCATCACCCCCAGTGGGGGAGCCTGGTGATTGTTAGTTCACCTTTTCATTTTTTCTGAAAAGGTGAACTTATACTTTAAGAAACTATGAATGGAATATACTGCTCCCAGATTTTGTAGTATTGTCACATTATTTAAAGCATATATAAATTAATTCAAATGTTATATATTGCAGCATACCAGTTTTTATGTGGTGGTTGCATTTGTTTTCCTTTTTCAGTCTCTTTTTCTTTATTTTCTTCTGGTGTTCCTCTCACTAAGATGCTTCCTAATCTAGAATTACAACACTCACTCAACATATTATAACTACAGGGGATCAACTTTGTCCCCATAGGGCAGGACTGCAGAACACACACACATTTACAATATAGGGAGTTGTATTCTGTAGTCCTCAGCGATAGGTGGAAACAATTCAACTGATAACACTAGATGCACAAAGCACAAAAAATTATCAGGTCACAAGATTTCCTACCTAATCAATAGCGATGTTTTTGCACGTATGAATCAAATATAACAAATTGTCTTTTTTGGTATAGCAGACCGAAAGTGAGAAAATAGGATTAGGGGTTACATATATTTTAACCTATCATTGTCCATCCATCAACTATCAAATTTGCTTGAATTAAAAAATAACAAAGAAAGCATGTCCCTGGGCTAATTAGCATTTTCTTCTTTTTTTTCATACAGGAGAGAGCAGAATGGAGAAATACACAGCAAGTACTGATAAAGGTATAATAATAAGGTAAGTAATTATACACAACAGGTAAAAACAATATTTTGTTTACGTGGCATATATTCCTGATGACTTACTCGAAAGAGGAATTACACTTTAATTAGAAATAACTCCCCAGTAAGCCCGCAAAAGCATATTAAATCAAGGATCAGAGTTAAACAAATACATTTTATGTACATGACCCGGTAAGCCATCATCAGGCTCTTGTGACTATATAGAGGCTTGAATAATTTATGCAATGTCAATACACATAATGAACAGAAGAACATAGAGAGTGGCTACGACTTACATCCAAGTAACTCCTGGCCAAGGAACTGCTGTCATGTCAGAGCCATCAGAGCATTGCATCAGGGCCGTCAGCCCAAGAAGGCAGCAATTCCGCCTGGCCTTGTCTGGACGGGCAATCTATTACATCAATCCAGCCAGTGAAATGTTGCATCAGTGACTTCAACAATCAGTGTCATGTCTGTCTGTGCACGAGGATGTATCTCATCAATCAGCCCAAAGTCTTCTTAAGACACAAAATAAGTAGTAAAAGGAATACAAGATCAAGACAGAATAGATGGTACTTCAAAGAAAGGGGTATTATGCTGGATACAGCCCAACCAAAGAGGTTTCCTTACATCTATTATTTACTATCAGTTTATTTATGAAACCCCCAACATATTCTGCAGCTCCGTATAATAGGGATATTAAATAAACCTATACTGTTTGAAGCACATTTCAGAAAGTGGTTTATTTTTTCTGTTGATGAGACTTTTTTTGCATCCATCTGCTATTAGCAGAGAGTTCCATTCACTGCAGGCAAAAACTAAAACACAAATATGCAAATTTGTTTGAACTTTAGCAGTTAGCCCTGGTTGGAAGTCAGCAAGGCATGGGCACCCAGGTCCTATTTGTAGAAATGTAACATCTTAAGCAGCATATAACAGATGTCCACTGTAGACCTTCACAGGAGCAATATTACATGACATCAAGATGGCCTGGTTTTCGGTCCAGAGGTCCAACTTCAGTCCTAGTCAGACTAGGGACAGCCATAGACGAGTCAAGAACCGAATGTTCTGTCGATCGACAAACAAAAATGGCTTTCGTATTATCATACAATTGTGCCATCATTTGTTTTGCTTTTCTATAAAACAAATCCAGCATGTTGGATCGGGCATTTTCGGTTGAGGCACAAAATAATCGAGTGTCGCAGCTTGCACACTAATGATGCAAAAAATGAATAATGTGGTGATCGACAAGCATTTTTATTTGATTTTCGACTTAAGTCTTAGAATGGAAGACACGAACTAGGGTTGCAATTTATGTTAGAAGAACAGATCATTTTGTTTTTTTGTTTTTTTTGTAGCTCTCAGTTTTATTTTTTTTAAATGAAGGCTAAAACTAATAAGGTCTTTGCACCTGATTAGAAAAAAAAAAAGTATGCATCAAGTTTCTGATAACCGAGGAACCCCTGAAAACATTTGGGGTCTGAATTCAAAACAGACTCTGCAACTATGAGGTAACAGAAATACATAGTTGACTGGCAAGCCATTTTGAACCATTTTTACTCATCATAAGGAAATCATAGGGAAATGTCTATGATTAAAACTTTACAGAAATATTATGCGTACCACCTTTAAAGCTAACAATTCTTTACAACCAAAGAACGTATTTGTTGTACAGTGAGAAAAAGTATGTTATCCCTTTGGAATTAACTAGTTTTCTGCAGTTATTTGCCATAAAAGTCACAACAATAAACAAACACAATAGGAGAGATTTACTAGAACCAGAGCATGCAATATCTGGGGCAGTTCTGCATAGAAACCAATCAGCTTCCAGGTTTTATTGGTAAAGCTTAACTGAACAAGCTGAAGTTAGAAGCTGATTGGCTACCATGCACAGCTGCACCAGGTTCTGAGTGCTCCAGTTTTAGTAAATCTCCCCCAATGTGCTTAAACTGATAACACACAAGTCTAATTTCTTGTGTCTTTAAAAGTACGTGAACCCATAGACTAATTACTTCAACAAAAGCTAATTAGTCAGTGTGCACACCTGGAGTTCAATTAATGAAATTAGATTGGAGGTGTGGTGTACAGCTATTTTGAATGATAAAAGACACTCAAACATTTTAGGATAATTTTATGGAAAATTACTGCACAAAACCAATTACTTCCAAGGGGGGGGGGGGGGTATCATACCTTTTCTGGCCACTGTAACTACAGATAATAATCAAATAACTCATAAAAGACTGCTTTGTTAATCATAGAATTCAATTTTGTGGAGTCATAAAGGGTATTACCCAGAGATTTATTAGAGGTCTGTGAAACTAGCAGGAACAACAAGAAAAAAGTTCAAGTTTAGACCCCTTTCCCCCCCACTAGTACAATGCAGGACAAATTTAAAGAAACATGGTGAGCCATGGTACATTGAAAATGGTGTCCTCTTGTATAAAAAAGCAATCCTACCCTAGGACTAATTAGAGATTCAAAAGAAGATTAAATAAATATATAGATAACATAGAAATACATAAAGCAAAATCCTGCAAAACAAGCTTCTTAGATCTTCAGTTCTAGAGGACAGAAAAATTCATTTCTGGAGGAATTAGCAGCATTGCTGGGCTCTAAACAGATATCCTTGGCAAGAGAATATACACAGCAGTTCCAGCTACATCTTACTCAGTCTACAATGCTTATTGAAATCACCTGCACGGTAATTCCACATTTGCCACCAAATTGCATTTATTTAATCCATATTTAATTAAAAGCAGACATAGGAGAAGTATCTAGTGCAACGTATATTTTCAAAATTACATTGAAGATATGAGGTTATTCATTAGGCTGAGATAGCGCTGATCGGGGTCTAGGCTGCCAAGCTGTAGAAATCCCATTGACTAAACCCAATAGAATTTTCACTTCCAATGAAAGCTTCCAATGACTCTTTGTTCCTTGAACTTAACAGAATTAAAGCTAGATTGTTTCTTTTTCATTTCATTTTTTTCATTCCCCGACAGCAGAGTTAATACAAAAATGTGCCCTTTTATACTCCTAAGATTCGTATTAATTGAATAATCGCAAAAGCAGCTTAGTGCATGGTATCTCTATTAAATTCCTTTTTTCTTTTTTTCTGAGATAAAACTTTTTTTTTCTTCTCCTTCCTTTAAATGCAAATCTTTTAGTGTAACAGTGTGCCTAATCTACTACAACTAATTAATCTGTTAGGGCTGATGAAATGCTACCTTGGTTTTTTTTTTTTGTTTTTTTTTCTCCTTGTTCGTTGTATACAATTATTGTAACAGTGGTAAATAAATCAATATTCCCAATTCAACTGTAAAAAACAATCAAGAAAAGCAGTGCTTCTCAGGGAAAAAAACAGCAAATAATATTTATTAACTCTCCTGCGATACACAGCAGAGTCTAATGCCGCCAAAGCATTTTCTGCAAGTGTAATAATAAGCAAAGCAAAATACACGATAGAAGTGGCACATGCCAATACTTTCACCATTTTACACAGCAGAGTAATTGAAGGATTTAATGAGAAACAAACCAATAAAAATAAATAGACCATGCTAAAGGAGAAGAGACGGAGCTGAAATGAAAGTTGTTCCATTGTGAGTTCAGAATTTGCATGCCTTGACCAATAAAATATTTGGAAGGAGCTGATGCCACTCAGAGAGTGGCTTTGGAACTGTGTATGAGATTTATGGCAGGGGAGGTGACGTGTGATATGACATGGGTTGTACTTTGGAACAATGCGGAACTTAAAAAGACAAGTTAGTACACAGCATGTATTATAATTTTTAGGTGGATGCTGATTTGTTGGTTAACCACTGTTGGGAACACCACAAGTTCTGCCCACCAGAGTATTAAGAATCCCTGGACTATAACAGGAGCAAAATATCTAGAGCAGGGTTTCTCAACCAAAGTTCCATGGAACCTTAGGGTTCCTCTAAAGCAGTGATTCTCATTATGTAGAGAACTCTAGGTTTAGATGTGTTGGTCATATACCACATACCCACTAAATATTAGGGGTGACATCACTTACCAAAAAATAGTATACACAAAAATGACATCAACATAGCGTAAACAAATCATAATTCATAATTCTTTAACAGTCCATACTTGTGTACATCCTCAGTGTTCACTACAATCCACATTCATTTCTGTGCAATAGAAGAAAGGTGCTGGTAATGGGACACCTCAAATTGGGATAACACAACACACTCAACTGATCCTATTGACCCTTTTTTTTATCAAGTGAGACAACACAGCACTCTTTCCATCCAATCCTGGTTATGTGCTGCTCTGCCCCTATTGGAATGGTCTCCATGTCAATCTCCTAATAAAGGTGTAAGGCTCAGAAATATTTGTGACAAGTAGCATACATCAAGAAGAGAGAGAGGGCTCCATATAGTGAAAGTACTGTTTATTAAACCAATGAAATAAAAGTATTGCACTTCCAATCAGTAAAAAAACATCTATAGCCTTGTACAGGTAAAAATCACCTCATCCAAGATGGCCACCAAGAGTTACACAGGAACCAGATGTGATGTCAACAGACATTCGTTTCTGTGCATTTCATCATAATAATGCAATGTCTTCAGGAGATTCATCCAATATGGACATCAGCGAAGGAATCCCCACAGATCTCTCCTCCAGGATTGCCTTCTGAAAAATTCCAAAATGATGTAGCCTAATAGGCTAGAAAATGAGACAGAAGGTGCACAACAGGATTCTGACAAGAACACAAGAGAGTGTGTCCTGGAGGAAAGCTGGCAGCTTGGTGGATCTGAATGTGTTTAATGCCGATCTTTAAATAGAAAGGCATAAAGAACTGATTATTCCTGCCCATTAGGCTACATCATTTTAAAAAATTTTTGGAAGCCAGTCCTGGAGGAGAGATCTGTGGGGAGTCCTTCGCTGATGTCCATATTGAATTTAATCCTGCACAGGTTGACAATTTCTTTTTAGGGGGTCAATATATTCTGGTAAGAGGCTGTGTGTTTGGGCTGGTGAAGGTTCTTCCTCTTATTACATCTTTAAATATCAATACCTATAGCACAACCTGTTGAGGTTCTGCTGGTGGATTTGGTTACACCTTTTCCAGCTGAAGTGCACCATTTGTTTAATGGACGGGACTGTTTATTTTATATTAAAGTGTTATGATTTGTTACTTTTAGCATTACCTTTTCCTCTGTATGCCTTATATAATGCATTCTGCGATATTGTGCTAGCTGCTGTTTTTTTGTTCTTTTGTTTTATGTTATATATTGATAAGTTTTTAACCTATGCAAGATTATTCGTGGTGTTTCATTACTGATGGAATGCATTGAATATCAACTCATAATAACAGGCAATAATTGCTTAATCAATTTGTCCTTCTTGAGCATTTCTTTTCTTCTCCATTTGCCATTTAGCCACTTTCTGACCAGGGTATAGCCGAAAGACGGCTACAGTGTGGTCGGCTGGTTCTGGGAGGGCATCTATGAACATAGCCCAGAGCCCTGCCCCCCTGCGAGTCCCCAGGGCGTGCATCAGGAGCGCTCTGTGATCGCTGTATCTTTTGGATACAGCTAATCACAGAGTGAGGTAAAGTGTCCAATCACAAATGATCACAGTGTAAACTGCCTTGCTGGTGATCAGCCGGTAACCAATGATTTTCACGGGGACATCTACACAGCCCCATAAGTGCCAATCAGTGCTGTCTATAAATGTCCATCAGTGCCCCCTATCAGTGCCTATAAGTGCTGCCTATCAGTGCCATCTATCAGTTCTGCCTATCAGCACATCAGAACCACCTATCATTGCTGCCTCTCAATGCCCATCAGTGCCACATATCAGTGCAGCTTCATCAGTGCCCATCAGTGTAACTTCATTGGTGCCCATCAGTGCCCATCAGTGCAGCCTATCATTGCCCATCACTGCAGCCTTATCAGCGCACATCAGTGAAGGAGAAAAATTACTTATTTGCAACATTTTATAACAGAAGCTAAGAAACAAAATGTTTTTTCAAAATGTTCGGTCTTTTTTCATTTGTTTAGCAAAAATAAAAAACCCAGTGGCGATTAAATACCACCAAAAGAAATCTGTTTTACAAAAAATTGTAAAAATTTCATATGGGTACAGTGTTGCATGACTGCGCAATTGTCATTCAAAGTGCAACATCACTGAAAGCTGAAAATTGGCCTGGGCAGGAAGGGGGTGAAAGTACCCAGTAGACTAGTGGTTACAAGGATAACAAAAATGTATAGCATTTCAAACAAATGTATTTATTTATTATTAAATATGAACTAAAGTTTGAAATACTAATGTCCAACACCTGCATGGTCCCTGGGCAGCATCTTCTCCCCAGCTTTTTCTAGGTGCCGACCTTTGGTCATCTTGATTGGCCAGTGGGGGATAACGTAACTCCTGTGCATGTGCAGGAGTTCAGTCATCCCGACACAGAGGAACAGTGCTGGAATGCAGAATGAGCCATGCATGTTCAGCGCAGTGTACATTCTAAGGAAGACTGGGAGCAGCCAGGTAGGTTTTTTTTATTGCAGAAAAGGTTTTGCATGTCCACCTGCTTAGGGTTTTTTTAAGCAGACTTTAGTTTTGCATTAAGGACACTTGTCTGAGACACACAAGTGTTATGTAATGTTTTTTAACATCTGAATAAAAATTTGAAAATTTAAGGAGATATCTGTGGAGGTACCTGTCAGTTTTGATTAGATACTAAGCATATGTGGGGATCTTAATTTAGCCCTTTGTGCATATCTTTTGAGCAGACGATATCTACAATATATTAAAGCAGAGTTCCACCCAGAAGAGAAAGCTCCGCTTGTTTGCTCCCTCCCCCCTCCACTGTCATATTTGGCACCTGTTAGCGGGGAGCAGATACCTGTTTTTGACAGGTACCTGCTCCCACTTCTGGCTCAGAGTGCCATGGTAAAGTAAGCCAGACGTTCGGCCCCCCTCCTTCTTCCCGCAGTCTCCTGAGAACCTTCACAGGTCCCAGAAGACTGCCGGACCAGTCAGGATGCGCAGTGCTACTTGCACATGTGCAGTGGGTACCCAATTGTCACAACCTGGTGCCCACAATTGAGATGCTGGTGCCAGGGAGAGAAGAGGCAGAGAAGGGACAATGCGGGTGAGCATGTTGATGGATCCTGGGACAGGTGAGTGCATGTTTATTAAAAGTCAGCAGCTACAGTTTTTGTAGCTGCTGACTTTTAATAAACACAAAAATGGCTGGAACTCCGCCTTATGGTTCCCATACATGAGCCAGTTATCTAGAGAAAGGACAATCTGGGCCTTTTGTTAAAACTAGAGATGAGCGAATCGAACTTGGCGAAGTGGAATTCGTTTCGAATATTAGGAAAAATTCGATTCGCATCGAATCCGAATTTTAGCAAACTTCGGATGCACGAATCGAATTTTCCCCGATCAGCCGGCAAAAGTGTCACTGCAGAGAGCTCCGCTATTTCTGACAGTTCTCTGACAGTTCTGACAGTTCATTTACAGCGGTTGAAACATTGTATCTATTTGTTTCCATTTAGGATACAGATGTTTTTATTCGGAAATAAATAGATACAATGTTTCAACCGCTGTAAATGTGAAGGAACTGTCAGAGAACTGTCAGAAATAGCGGAGCTCTCTGCAGATACACTTTTTGCTGTACTGGAATACTTCTTCTTTTCATTCTTCTTCTTCTTTTCATTCTTCTTCTTCTTCTTTTCATTCTTCTTCTTTTCATTCTTCTTCGTCTTCTTTTCATTCTTCTTTTCATTCTTCTTCTTCTTTCCATTCTTCTTCTTTTCATTCTTCTTCTTCTTCTTCTTTTCATTCTTCTTTTCATTCTTCTTCTTTTCATTCTTCTTCTTCTTCTTTTCATTCTTCTTCTTCTTCTTCTTTTCATTCTTCTTTTCATTCTTCTTTTCATTCTTCTTCTTTTCATTCTTCTTCTTCTTCTTTTCATTCTTCTTTTCATTCTTCTTCTTCTTCTTTTCATTCTTCTTTTCATTCTTCTTCTTCTTCTTTTCATTCTTCTTCTTTTCATTCTTCTCATTCTTCTTTTAATTCTTCTTTTCATTCTTCTTTTAATTCTTCTTTTCATTCTTCTTCTCATTCTTCTTTTCATTCTTCTTCCTCTTCTTTTCATTCTTCTTCCTCTTCTTTTCATTCTTCTTTTCATTCTTCTTCTTCTTCTTTTCATTCTTCTTTTCATTCTTCTTCTTCTTCTTTTCATTCTTCTTCCTCTTCTTTTCATTCTTCTTCTTCTTCTTTTCATTCTTCTTCTTCTTCTTTTCATTCTTCTTCTTCTTCTTTTCATTCTTCTTTTCATTCTTCTTCTTCTTCTTTTCATTCTTCTTCTTCTTCTTCTTCTTCTTCTTTTCATTCTTCTTCTTCTTCTTCTTCTTTTCATTCTTCTTCTTCTTCTTCTTCTTCTTCTTTTCATTCTTCTTCTTCTTCTTCGTCGTGCCCCGTGACTGCCCAAATGAGTGAAGTGTGCGGTGATTCTAAGATCGACGGCACTCATCTGCATGTCATACTGACTGACAGTATTATTTCTCTTCCCCAGCAGACTCCAAGGGCATTTAAATTAAAGGTACAGTGTTCTGCACTAATATAAAGGCTCTCTGAAGCCTAGAAACCCTTTTAATAAGTTAAATTCGCGGCGAATAAATTCGCATCGAATCGAATTTCTCCCGCAAATTCGGCGAATCAGCCGAATCGAATTTTTGAATAATTCGCTCATCTCTAGTTAAAACCTACATCTTCTCCTGCCAATAATAATTTGGCTCCCAATTTTTAGGACTGATAGATATCTATTCATATATTGAACATCAAAGATATGTAGTTATAGGATGATGAGAAACCTGTGTGTAGTTCAGCTTAGGTAGTTGAAAAGACCTGCATTCCATTAACTTAGTGTGCAGAATTTACTCACGGGTGCATGTCCAAAATCTAATGTTTTGAGGAAATAAAGGTTCTCTTCTTTAAGGTCACAATGAAAAATGTTAGATTTTTTTGGTGTGCACCTCTGAGTAAATTACGTAAACCTATTGTCTAGGTGTCAGAGAAGACAAAATGTGCCCAGGAACATAGCTGTGTGCAAATGCAAAATGTCCATTAGCCATGCCCATTCACATGGCCGTGTGCACGTCCACCACTAGACTGGTGCTAAGTGGACTGATTAAACATTACTGAGACTCCATCACTTTGCCTTATGGTCTACATCATTCCTGTTTGTATCTGATCTCTTGTGGCCCACTGATCTGCCTTGACCACGCATGAACTCCGCCTGTACCGACCCCTTTCTTGCCATTGGACCATGTCTCTGCCTTCTTCCTCTGCCTATCTTCCTGACCATTGCTGACTCTGGCCTGAACTCTGACTATCCTTCTGCCTGCTGCTTTGTTCCTGATCTGCCTGCTAGTTCCTGACCTGGCTTGACTGACTGCTATTCGTTCCTGCCAGTGGCTATAATCTGCACTCTGCAGCCTGCCAGGTGCCTGGTGTCCAACTGCCAGTGAACTGCCAGCCTGCTGTTCCTGCTGCCCTGCATCCACAACCCAGCCTGCATCCTGGTACATAAGGACGACTCTCTTGCATCTGAACATCGCAGAACCGTGGCACTCCAGGCTCTCCTGCCTCCTGTCACTTTAACAGGGGTATTGAGCAGGAGATGTAAGAGAACCTTTACCTCTCCACGTCAGGCTCCATCACCAAGTACGTGACACTAGAGTGCTGGCCTTTTAACATACCTGAACCATATGGAACCCTCATTGGCAAAGCACCAAAAGTATATTGGGGTTTTGAGGTATACTGTATCTGTGTGATGGTCACAAAAAAAAAATAGCAAAAAAAAAATAGAGCAAAAGACAGGGTGCAAAGATCTTGTGCAACAAAAAAACACGTTATAAAATGTACTCAGAAATGCAGAGAGTGGTAACATCACAACTTGAGCCTGTGCAGACTATGCCCATGGCTCCCCTTGAATAATTGAGGATCTGTGTTGAAGATGAAAACTGTCTTGGATCCTGTCCTAGATGGGGCTAGATAGCACTTGCTGAACCCACCAGCTGTAATCAGCATGTCATCAACAACGTCCACACTACTCAGGGGTGCTCTCTTCCAGTGTGCAGGGTTGCTACGCAATGCATTTCAGGGCACCAGGGGCGGACTGACCATTCGAGCACTCGGGCACTGCCCGAGGGCCTGGGGTCAGTAGGGGGACCCATGAGATGCCTTGGTACCTTTCATTGGCTTTTTGATAGGCTTTTTTGGGTGTGGGCGAGGACGCAGGGGCCCCATGATCCCCTATTGCCTGGGGGCCCCATGAGTTGTCAGTCCGCCCCTGCAGGGCACCTTCCCTAAATCACCTTTTTTTTATGGACATTACAAGGGGGTCCTACTCTTTCAGCTAGATATTTGATAAATGCTGAGTTACAACCTGCGCTTGAATTATCTGAGCCATTTGTGAGCACCAAGTAGTAATTGCATTGCACTTGTACTTCATAGCACATTAGCTCCCCTTTTATTTATGCAAATGCAGACAAAATATTGACAAAGTTATTATGGTCGGTGGTCACGTACCATGGCCTGTCTCTTCTCACCCAATGCATCTGACTATAGGTCAGGAAGGTCACTTGTCATAGTAATGCGACAGGTGAAATAGGGAGGGCCAAGCATCTCAGTGGGGACAGACAAACTGGGGTTTTACCTCCAAAAATCTAAAAATTACAAAAAAAGAAAAAAAAGTTTTGGCTTTTGATAAACTTTAAGGGATTTGCATTTCTATCCTTTCTTTTGTCTGACACAGATGACATACATATATGGGAGCTGTTTTACTTGCCAAAGGATTTTCAATTTATTCAGTTTTGAGATTTACACAGCTCTGCCACACAGAACAGCCTGGTCAGCCAGGATAGGAGATCTGATTTTTCTGTTTATCAATACTTATAGGCCTCCTCCTGTGATAGGACAGAGAAAAGAGGGAACAACAGACTGATGAGTTCATCTCTCTGTCATTCAGTTCTCTCCTGCTGTCAGCATACTCCTTGCACTGCAGCAGCATTATTTGGCTCCTTATACTACTTCTCCCCCCCAGCTCTGTTTTACAGGGACTAATACAAGGTCAAATCCAGATACTTACACTCCTTGTATTAT
Organism: Staurois parvus; assembly: GCF_062004578.1. NCBI lineage: Eukaryota > Metazoa > Chordata > Amphibia > Anura > Ranidae > Staurois > Staurois parvus. The sequence goes on along the minus strand of NW_028317805.1, from coordinate 7,972,030 downwards.
TGAATGCAGAGCGGCTATAGTTTGTGTCTTTTATTTCTGCCTGGAATTCAGTTTTAATAATTCCCCATGCTTTTAGATACAGCTATGCCTAGAGCAATGGTATTTGAAAAGTACAGTGTCCCATATCAACCAATTGGATTTCAAATCAGTGAAGTCAAATCACTGAGGGCAGGGCTGACGTGAATGTATAATACATATGTAAAGCACTGCGTAAATTGACGACGCTACATAAGTACCCAAAATGTATTTATTTCAGGTACTTATATAATGCCATCAATTTACGCAGCGCTTTACATACATTGTACATTCACATCAGTCCCTAACCCTCAAGGAGCTTACAATCTAAGGTACGTAACTCACATTCATATATACACATATTAGGGCCAATTTACCTACCAGCATGTATTTGGAGTGTGGGAGGAAGCCTGAGTCCCAGGAGGAAACCCACTCAGGCACAGGGAGAACATGCAAACTCTGTATAGGTGGTGCTGCGGCTGGGATTCGAACCGATGACCCTAGTGCTGCCAGGCAAAAATAAATAAATACATAAATGGAAAGATGATTTATTATTGCTTCAATGGGTTACACATTGTTTTTTTAATATACCTAATTAGCTTTATAATGTATAAATGTAATTCATGCATCACTTTTGTTTTATATCACACAATTATCTAAAATACATTGTTAGTTCTGTAGATTCTCTTACCTCGATATTCGGTGCTGCAAAATTATAAATGGCAATTATAATAAGTTATTGCTGTGTACAACGCTCGGTTAATGAAAGAAAGTAAGGTTCAAAGACCAAGTTCAAAGAGGTCGTTCCCTCGACATTAAGAGGTCAGCCGCGGTGTACAGGTCACCGACCCTTTTACAAGTCCTTCAAGTGTTCTCATGAAGAGTATCGACTAACTGCAGCATTTTATTTCAGACAAAGTTCCAACAAAACATCTATAGAAACAATGCAGAAAATCAATAAAACTGTATAAGGAGGAGGATTTATGGCCCGTGCCAGTAAACCATACCGAGATTTTGAAATATTGTACACATAAAAGTTATAAATTATTATTAGCGGGGAATAATAAAGTATATTTCGAGTCATTACTGCTGGCACTGAAATTAATATAAAATTTAAAATATGTTTAGATTAGCATCTAAGCTCCCATATATCATCATAGTAGGGGCTAGTAAATTAACCTACTCTTTTCCGCTATAAAGTATACTGTATACAAACTTGGATTAGGTCTCTGTTTGCAGTGTTTCCAATGTATCTGCAAGATGAGTGAACCCACAGGCTGGTCAGGCTGATACCCAGACAGAGGATATCCTGATGTTTCAGCCAATCTGCTTGCAGATTCACCTGACATTTTTTTCCAAACTTTTTGCCTTGTATATTTTTGAAACTTTTGTGTTTTAACTTTTTTTTTTTCTTTTTTCTATTAACTCCACTTCTGGAATAATACCAGCACAGCAGGCTGGGTGTATAGGCCGGTATCCCCACAGTATTCACGCTGCCAGCATTCAGACAAGCTGCTATGTTCCAAGAGAAATACCTGGGATTTCCAGATATGTGGAGCATGTCACTCACTCCCTTTCCTCCCATGTGACAGCACCAGTGGACACCCAGCTCTTTCACGTAGGATGGGAAAAAGTCCTAAGCCTTGGATAAGCCTTCAAGCTGCAAATTTTCTCTTGGTTGTTGAATGGAGCAGTGGGGGAGCTCAATCTCAGCCTTCACGGGATCTTCACATACGCCATTGCTTCGGCAGGATTCATGCCAAGTAAAAGTTGCACTCTCTTGCCTTGATATATTTGAGAATGTTTTCCCCTCATACTTAAAAAAAACTCAAAAAACACAAAATAATTCCTTTCCATCAGGAAAAAGTGTATCAAATGAAAATATGTTAATAAATTTGTTGTACGGCTGAAAGTAATCTTTTTGCTTTTGCTTGTTGTTACTGGCCACTCTTGCAGCCACCCACATAGGAAAATGAAAAAGTTGAATGATTAAACAGCCTTTTTCAGAATTTGCCAATAACCCAGTGAGTAATACAGGGAGAGGTCTAAATAGGAAGGATTACATTACTTATTACAAGTATAATGGCATTTCACAGATTTTGCTTTAACTGGCATCATTGCTGTGCAGTATTTTTTTTTCCATGTTAAAAGTCTGCTTCAAAATTTAAGTTGTTATTACTTCTTCTAGAATGAAAAGACGCAAAATGTGAATCGGAACTGCACCAATAAAACTGGAAAATAAAAGATTCCTACTGCTCATTGTAAATGTTACATTTAGGGGGTCAGTTTATAACACTCTGCCTGTATTACATATTTTTCTGGTGTGATAGGTGAATTTTTTTGCCCTGAGTATTTTGTTTTTCTTGGCTTTTTTGTTTGGCACAAATGTGTCTGTGCTCAAAACTGGAGTTTTAATGTAGTAAAATATAACATCCTGTTGGATGAGGAGGTGACTAATTAAGTCGAACTTCAGCAGCCCTTTCTTGTCCTGTAGTCGCCTATTACATGAGTAAGTTAGCTTATGTTTTTGTTCCTGGAGCTCAGTCTTAAAATAAAACAGTGACTAGACCATGGACTTTCAAATACTTACATATTCAGTCAAATAAGTAGTACATAAGCTTTTAAATAAGCCCCCACTGACCTCTGTAGCTGCAGACACCATTGAGTAATTAATACTCAAACTTTACAACAGGAAGTACTTTCAATTTAATTTCAACATCTTAGCTGCTCCCCCCTCCCAGCAGTGAATTGGAAGTAAGAAGGGGAGATTAAAGTGCTGAAACCCCATGTGAATTACTTCACTGCTTCTCTTGTGAGCTTTGCAAATGAATTACTTCACAGTGCTTGCAGCTCAAGAGGTCAGTGAGGGCTTACTTTAAAGTTTATTCACTACTTTTTTGTTCTTTGTTCCTTTAATACTTTGGAATACCTTGAGAATATACACTATATTGCCAAAAGTAATGCGGTGCCTGCCTTTACATGTATATGAACTTTAATTGCATCCCGGTCTTAGTCCGTAGGGTTCAATATTGAGTTGGCCCACCCATTGTAGCTATAACAGCTTCAACTCTTCTGGGAAGGCTGTCCACAAGGTTTAGGAGGGTGTCTATGGGAATATTTAACCATTCTTCCAGAAGTGCATTTGTGAAGTCAGGCACTGATGCTGGATGAGCAGGCCTGGCTCGTAGTCTCTGCTCTAATTAATTCCAAAGGTCAGGCCAGTCAAGTTCCTCCACCCCAAACTCGTTCATCCATGTCTTTATGCACCTTGCTTTGTGCAATGGTGCGCAGTCATGTTGGAAAAGAAAGGGGCCATCCCCAAACTGTTCCTACAAAGGAGTATAAAATTGTCCAAAATGTGTTGGTATGCTGACACCTTAAGAGTTTCCTTCACTGGAACTAAGGGGCCGAGCCCAACCCCTGAAAATCAACCCCACACCATAATCCCCCCTCCACCAAACTTTAAACTTGGCACAATGCAGTAAGGTAAGTACCGTTCTCCTGGCAACCACCAAACCCAGAACCGTCCATTGGATTACCAGACAGAGAAGCGTGACTCATCATTCCAGAGAACACGTCTCCACTGCTCTAGATTCTAGTGGCGGTGTGAATTAAACGACTGCAACCGATGCTTTGCATTGCACTTGGTGATGTAAGGCTTGGATGCAGCTGCTCAGCCATGGAAACCCATTCCATGAAGCTCTCTACACACTGTTGTTGTGCTAATCTGAAAGCCACATGAGGTTTGGAGGTCTTTAGCTATTGACTCTGCAGACAATAAGAGACTGTTGTTCCGAGTTGCTTCTACTTTGTTATAATCCCACTAACAGTTGACCGTAGAATATTTAGTAGCCAGAAAATGTCATGGATGGACTTACTGCACAGGTGACAACCTATCACGGTACCACACTTGAATTCACTGAGCTCCTGAGAATGACCCATTCTTTCACAAATGTTTGTAGAAGCAGTCTGCATGCCTAGGTGCTTGATTTTATACACATGTGGCCATGGAGGTGATTGGAACACCTGAATCTAATGATTTGGGGGGCTGTCCCAATACTTTTGGCAATGTAGTGTAGTTGTGTATATTAAAAAATGTCAAACACTAAAAGTTTCTGCAACTCTAAACATGTTTTGTGAGTGGTAGATTTAATTACACACATTGACTGTGTATGTGGAGGTGTTAGGCAGCAATTGTAAACTGTGTGAAAACAAACACTTCAAGCTTTCACATAACCCAGCAAGCCTTAGTGCACCACCTTAGTGCACCAGCACTGCATACAACTTCATACAGTCAATACATATTGACTATATGACTTATTGACTGATATTGTAAACTGAGTCTTTAAAATGTATTAACAATAAAGGCTGAGGCTGCTGACTTGTAGGTGAGTTCCAACAAGCCCATAAAATAAATGTACATGCAGTTCACCATGTGTAAATGTTTAAGTCAATAGAGAGGAAGCACAGCATGATATCTGTGGTGCCAACAATATGGTCTACAATTTTACAAAAATCAGATTACTATTTCTTCTCAGCATGATTGGCCAATGGCATCTGCAAAATATTGATGCAAAAAGACATGGGCGTCATTGCTTGATCAATTAGCTCTGTGGGAGGGTTTTGTTTACAACATTGTGCCTCTTTATTGCCCAACGCTGGGAAATTTACAAAACCTATTCCTGCAGGGACCTCCTACCCCCACACTGCAAAGATCTAATGTTTGTTATGCCAAGGGATTGAGGTAAAGGCTATATTACTTTCCCTGATTCCCTGTTCCAGCAGTCATCTGCATTGCCTTCTTTTTTCTGAAACTCTAGGCTGTGAGCAGTCCCACTACATCATCACATACAATGCAGATGTGCAACTATGGACAGGAGCACCTTAGAAAAGACTGCAGGATTGTTCACACAGCTGGAGGCACTCCTTCAATGAGGAATAGAGTAAGCATTACACCTTAAAGCGGAGTTCCAGTCAGTTTTGTGTTTATTAAAAGTCAGCAACTACAAAAACTGTTTTGTGTTTATTAAAAGTGTTTATTAAAAGTCAGCAGCTACAGTTTTTGTAGCTGCTGACTATTAATAAACACACACGCACCTGTCCCAGGGTCCAGCGATGTGCTCGCCTGCCCTGACCCTTCTCTACCTCTTCTCTCCCCGGCACCGACATCATAACTGTGGGCACCAGGCTGGGACAGCTTGCGGTAAGCACATGCGTGAGTTGCACTGTGCATTTTCGTTGGTCCGGCAGTCTTCTGGGACCCGTGAAGGTTCCCAGGAGACTGCTGGAGGAAGGAGGGGGATGAACTGCCGGATCACTTCACTGCGGCGAACTGATCCAGAAGTGGGAGTGGGTACCTGTCTAAAACAGGTATCCTCTCCCCCCCAAAAGGTGTCAAATATAACAGTGGAGGGGGGGGGGAAATAAGAGGAGCTTTAATCATGCATCCCTAGACTTACTGAGCAAAGCTTTTTTTTTTTGTTTTTTGTTGTGCAAAGAGTTGAGCTTTAACTATTTTGGGTTTTAAGCAATCGAAGGTTGAATATTCTGCCACAACTTTATGTCATATAATAAGTCAATGCAAAAGTATTTTTGTTTACAAATGTCATACTGTGCAAATCTGTGGGGTAAAAACACAAAATTTCCTACTACAATGGTCCTTACCTTTCATCATAATGGTCCTCTTAAAGTTCATGTCTTCCAGTTCTTCACATGGGTTTGTGGATGGGGGGGCTTCGGTGCCCTAGTGGGGACACTAAGAACTGCACTCTCTAATTGCCTAAACATTAGGCAGAAGTTTGCAGTCATGTGGAATCAGCATTAAGGCACAACTCTAGACTTATAAGCAAGCAGCAAATAGCACATTAACCCTCTAGCAACTCGTGTCTAACTTGTTGTACTGTTACCACTAAGCACTTTAGACACCAATGCAGTTAGGGAACACCACTTCCCAGGTGCAGCATTTAGGAACTGGTACTGCAGAGCCCAGTGCCCACCAACCCAGCCATTCCTGTCACCTCATTCCCAGTGACATGTCCAACTGTTGCTACTGGATGTAGACAATGCACCTCACTGCAACTGCATGTTTATTCTCTTCTCAGGGGCCCCTTTACATCTCTCTCATTACTCCCAAGCTAGGTTTTTAAGTACGCTGTGCTACAGGTCCGGTCCCAATATGTGGGGAACCCTCTGCTAGTGAAGGGGCCAGACATAGCACTCCTTCACTACCAGAGTAACTATCACCCTATGCCAAGTTACCCATTCCCTGGATCATTGGCTGCATTTAGCAAAAGCACATGTACAGTTGTCCCTAGCAATAAAGCTTATACTCAACAGCATCCCTATACCGGACTAAATGTACTGTATGTACTCCAACCTACAGTCTCTTGATGCAAGCAAAGTTCTTTAGACACCCCATGCAATGCACCACTTTTACATACTTCAGACCAGGCAATTAAAGGAACACCAACAGTCTTTACTGAAGTTATGCAAACATACAGGAACAGTTCCGGAAAAGTAAATTCTTACATATTCCTGGGCAAAGGTTCTTTAGTTCCCATTGGATAGTCGTACCTGAGTAACAGCAAGTCCATAAATAGTCCTTTAAAGGCAATAGTCCATAAAGACAAATAATCCACAGAGGTAATAAGTGTTCGTAAAGTCCATGATTGGCAATGGTCCTTCAAGGCAGTAGGTCCATAGTTGGTAACTGAATGTCCATAAGAATCCTCAGGTTCCCAGCCTTTCAGAGAGCCCCGACTGCACACTCCAGCTGGGGGCACAGTCCAGCAGCATAACAGCCTACATTTTGGCAGGGTTACAGCAGGAAGTCTCCTCTTTAGGGGCACAGAAGAGCCGCTGTTTTAACGGGATAGCTTGCAGAGGGCAGTGGATCTCAGGAATATGGTGGGATACCTTTTCAAGCAACCTTACCTTTCAGATCCATCCACACTTGAACATAGTAACAGTTTCAGTGGAAAGACAGCAGACTTGACCCAGATAACTGAAGAACATAAGTCAGTACACAAGAAAACATTAATCCCTTTGAAGCACCTACTTACAGATGTAGGGGTAACATAACTAGTGTTGTCATCTTAGACAAATTGATGCATTCCTGTCCTTACTCAATAGTGTAGTAAACATGAAATGTGAGTTGGCCTTGAGGACCACATTTCCGAGCCCCAGTTTTAAAACCTAAAATCTAAAATATTAGCAGGATTATATTTCATATTTGCCACAAAACTCTATAAAAAACTCCACTTATTTTTTTTTAACTGCAAATGTAAATGTATAGGCTCTGTTCCACTAATAAGCTCAACTAGCAAAACTGAAAGCTTCCCAAAAAATTTCCAATGGCAAAATCTATTAGGGTAAATTCACTCCACTTGTCCTTATTGCTGCCTTGTGCCAGCTGACTCTGGTTAGCTTCATATATCGGCAGTACAGTGGCTAAATGGTTAGCTTTTCCGCCTGGCAGGACTAGGGCCATTGGTTTGAATCTCAACCACGGCACCACCTGCCTGGAGTTTGCATGTTCTCCCTGTGCCTGCGTGGGTTTCCTCCGGGTACTCTGATTTCCTCCCACACTCCAAAGACATGCTGGTAGGTGAATTGGATCCTGTCTAAATTGGTCCTAGTATGTGTATGCATGAATGTGAGTTAGGGACCTTAGATTGTACTCCCCTTGTGGGTTAGGGACTGATGTGAATGTACAATATATATGTATAGCGCTGCATAAATTGACAGCGCTATATAAGTACCTGAAATAAATAAATATATGAAATTCATTCTATTGGGACTTTATACCTTTCAGAAGTCACGAAATACAGGCAAGCTAGTTATTTGAGTCTTTAAAAAAATTACATGAACCCCATTATAACCAAAAAAATGTATGCTCAAATGCAAAGGAGGAATCAAGTGATTCATTATAAATTCTTGGTGGCTGCATCATTTTTTAGACTTTTTTCACTTGTTGATCCTGCCAGTAAATCTATTATTTTTCAATAGACAAAGTTGTCCATCAAAAGTGGCAGTTAGAAAAATGTATCCCTGACAAGAGTGCTAACAAGGGTCAGCTTTTATTCATTTATGCAGAACATTTATCACAAAAGGTTAAAAAGAAAACTGTTGCTGTAAATGCTTACGAAATGAAAGCTAGAGTTCAGCTTTAGTTTGGTAGTCAAATGTGAATCTGCTAGTATAGTCTAACTATACCCTCTCCCTGGATGAGAAATGCTGCTGTACGGTTTCTCCATTGCTCCTCCATCCAGAGTCGAGACACCCCAACACAGAAGGTGTGTTACTGGCAGGATCATTACATAAAAATAAAGGAAAAAAGCCTAAAAAAGAAAACTAATGCAGCCATTTGAAGGTCTGGTATACTTCAATATATTGCATTTTTGTTTCTGGGTCTAATAATGCTTTAAAGAGTTTGGAAGATCCAAAATGATTTCCTGAATAGATATAGATGTGTTTGTGTTCAGGATTTGGAAAGTCAAGTCACAGAAGGAATAAATCATTTAATAAGATTACAGAATCAGCAGGAAGCAACAGTAACCTTTACTTGAGCCAACATATGTTAAGTGAAGCTGGAATGTTGTTGACAATTGGATACAGAATACATGGGGTGGCTAAGTAATCTCATGGTACAGCTGATATGGTCTTAAAGGAATCCTACACTGCAATTCCACAAAAGGTTTTATGACTGCTGTAGCACAATGATCTATGACACAGTCAGGGCTGATATTCAAAAACTTATAAAACACCATAGAATAATAATAGTAATAATAATAATCATTACGATGATGATTATTATTTTTACTACTTCAAAACAGCAGTACAGTACATGGTATAGGGCAGGGGCGGACTGACAACTCATGGGGCCCCCGGGCAATAGGGAATCATGGGGCCCCTGTGTCCTTGCCCAAACTCAAACCACACCAAAAAAAGCCTAAGAAAGGTACCGGGGCATCTCATGGGGCTTCCTTCTGACCCTGGCCCTCGGGCAGTGCCCGAGTTCCCAAATGGTCAGTCCGCCCCTGGTATAGGAGCATATACACTCACCGGACACTTTATTAGATACACTTGTTCAATTGCTTATCACATGGCAGAAACTCAATGCATTTAGACATGTAAATGTGGTGAAGACAACTTGCTGAAGTTCAAACCCAACATCAGAATGGGGAAGAAAGGGGATTTAAGTGACTTTGAACATGGCATAGTTGTTAGTGCCAGATGGGCTGGTCTGAGTATTTCAAAACTGCTGATCTACTGGAATTTTCATGCACAACCATCTCTAGGGTCTGAGAAAGAGAAAATATCCAGTGAATGGCAGTTGTGTAGACAAAAATGCCTTGGTGGAGATGATAGAAAGGCAACAGTAACTCAAATAACCACGTGTTACAGCCAAGGTATGCAGAATACTATCTCTGAATGCACAACATGCCAAACCTTGAAGCAAATGGGTTACAGCAGCAGAAGGCCACACTTGGTGCCACTCCTGTCAGCTACGAACAGGAAACGGAGGCTACAATTTTCAAAGGCTCACCAAAATTGGACAAAAGAAGATTGGAAAAACGTTGCCTGGTCTGATGAGTCTCAATTTCCCTAGAGATGGGTGTGCATGAAAATCCAGTAGGTCAGCAGTTTTTGAAATACTCAGACCAACCTCTCTGGCACTGACAACCATTTCATGTTCAAAGTCGCTTAAAATGATTGTAAAGGCTTATTTTTTTATAGAAAAATAACAAACATGTTATACTTACCTGCTGTGTGCAGTGGTTTTGCACAGAGTAGCCCTGATCCTCCTCTTCTCAGGTTCCCCGCAGTTCTCCTGGCCCCTCCCTCCGTCGGGTGCTCCCACAGCAAGTATCTTGTGTCCATTCACACACAAAGCCGTAGTTTGGCCCCGCCTCCTCTCTCTTCTCATTGGCTCACTGGCTGTGATTGACAGCAGTGAGAGCCAATGGCTCCTGCTTCTGTCTCAGCCAATGAGAAGAGGGAGTCCTGGGATAGCTGAGACTCCAGTGCACATCACTGGGTCGAGCGGGGGCTTAGGTGAGTATTAGGGGGGGACTGGGGGGATGCACACAGAAGGATTATTACCTTCATGCATAGAATGCATAAGGGTAGAAAAACCTTGAGCCTTTTGAACTCCCCTTTCTTCCCCATTCTGATGCTCAGTTTGAACTTCAGCAAGTCATCTTCACCACATCTAGATGCTTAAATACATTGATTTGCTGCCATGTGATTGGCTGATTAACAATTTGTGTTACCATGCAATTGAACAGATATACCTAATAAAGTGGTGTTCCAGCATGACAATGACCCAGAACACACGGCCAAGGCAACAAAGGAGTGGCTCAAGAAGAAGCACATTAAGGTCCTGGAGTGGCCTAGCCAGTTTCCAGCCCTTAAACTGATTGAAAATCTGTGGAGGGAGCTGAAAGTTCGAGTTGCCAAACGTCAGCCACCAAACCTTAATGACTTGGAGAGGATCTGCCAAGAGGAGTGGGCCAAAATCCCTCCTGAGATGTGTGCAAACCTGGTGGCCAATTACAGGAAACATGTGACCTACCATTCGATTTTCAGACTGAGCATTTCTTTGTGAGTGGGCAAACATTCAAAATCAGCGGGGGATCAAATACTTATATATATATATATATATATATTTATGTAACAAAAGATCAAATATCAGGGGGTGGAAACTGCATTTATTTTTCAACATACTCCCCTGCTACCTTTTCACATTTTTTCTAGCATTTAACTAATGCCGGGAAAGCTTTGTCATAGAAGGAATTGTCAGTACGCCTGAACCATCCTAGGACAGCCTGCTTCACTTCATTGTGTTCACCGTTCGCACAGAAAAATTTGTCTCTTGTGCAGTTTCACAACAGGTTATGTGTTGATTATCCAGAATCAGGCCTTCCACATGCTAAATGTTCACAGGAATGACTGCTGTGGTCTGGGAACCACCACGGGCGGGATCATCACTGATGGACGTACGGTCATCTTTGAAATGTTTACACCATTCAAATGTCTCATTGCGGCTGAGCATCTCAACACTGTACTGTGCTTGAAGTCTTCTGTAGATACCTGCAGGTTGTACACCTTCATTGACAAGAACCTTCATCACCACACGCTGTTCCATGCACGCACTAACACTGTTGTCTGTCATCTTGATTAACGGTCTCTGGACTGGCCTGCGACATGTGCACCACCTATCAGTAATAGGACACACTTGCCACTTACTACTGCATGTAGTACCACAATGCTAGCATCCCTTTTTATACCTGTAAAATGAAAAGTCCCACTTTGACTTGAACTCTCCATATATATATTGTATATGTACAATTTTATGCAGAAATCACTGTTTAATTTAAAGTAACCCTTAAATCCTTACATTTACCAAGTAAAGTGACTGGCCTCAGATGCTACACAAAGATGAAACAAATCATGCTCCATAAGTTGTACCTGTTTATCTGTAGTATTCTCTCCTCTGCAGCCATTTAAAGTGCAGAATTTATACAGTTTGCCTGAGCTCTCAGAGATCAGGGGGCAGGAAGCTGATGTTACACTCTGCAGAGTTCAGTGAGAGCTGATTGGAGGGAAGGGACACACTCCCTTCACACAGCACACAGGAACAGAGCTGAGGCTGTCAACCACGGGCTGTGTGCTGGAGCTCACACTATAGAGGGATATGCTTTGTTCTTATTTTATGTCTGAGGTTTACAACCACTTTAATGTTATTAAAATAATCTTTCTGGCTCATTTTAAAGCTGAAGCATTGGTCCAGCTTGGCACAATGTACTGTACATATTTACATCGTATACTTGAGGGGCCACCTGGGAAGCTGGCAACCACTATGGTAGTCAATGAAACTACAATCACAATCTTCTGGACCTTTTTCCAAGCAGATGCTCCACTGAACACTGACCACAGAGGGTGTTGATCACTTGATACAGCCACTATTTACGAAATGTATTTTTTTCAATGCATACAAGACATTATCTTGTTGCACAAGGTGGAGAGAAGGGGAGGTAACATAACAATCTCCACCTTGGTCAGTCAGAGAACGTATAGATTTCAGTAAAAGAAAATACTAAGTGTTTGGTGAATGGTGGCAGTGATAAGCAATTAACCCCATGTGGTCAGTATGCAGAGGGGAAGCCACTCATCATAGAACGTGGAAGATTTGCTTATCATGTCAGTAGCGCTACCTACTACAGCAATTGTCAGCTTCCCAAGTAGTCCATCAAGTATGAGTTATGCCAAGCCAGACCAATGTAAGTATTCAATAAAGATCACACTTGGAGTTCAACTGTAAAGCCCAACTCAGGAGAAAAAAAGGTTTCCCATGCAGTGGGGCTGTGCCCATACTGCATGGGTTAACTGCTCGATTTGTCTAGGGGTGAAGAAACAGCTTATTTTCAGCCAATCCTCTACTCCATTAGAACATGGTGCTCCACTACTGTCCAGCAGTGGACTGTTCCTGGTCTATGAAGCCTGTTTGATGACATCAGGAACAGTCCACAATTCAAAACTGCTGGAGCGCAGAGGTGCCGGACTGGTCTTGTGCTGGGAGGATCAGAGGAATTGGTAAGTATATCTCCTCATTTCAATCCCCCAGACCAGGGGTCTCCAAACTGCGGCCTGTGTGCCGGATGTGTCCCTTTGTGTGCCTTTATCCACCCTTGGTGCACTCCACTGATACAAGGCACTATTCCTACCACTGATACCAAACACAGGGTTGTATTGCTCCCACTGGCACCAACAATAGTGCACTATTACTCCTACTGACACCAGTGATTGGGGCACTATTCCTCCCACTGACACCAATGATGGGGCACTATTCCTCCCACTGACACCAATGATGGGGCACTATTCCTCCCACTGACAGCAATTAAGGGGTACTATCCCTTCCACTGACACAAATATAAATTACTAGCCCTCCCACTGACATCAATTATGTAAATTTTGTACCCCCATTTAGTAAATCAAGCCCATGATATTTTCTACTCCCACTGGCCACAGTACAGCCCCCTAAAGATTGAAGGGCAGTGAACTGGCCCTTTATTTCAACAATTTGGAGACCCCCGCCCTAGACAAAAACAAGAAGTTAGCCCCTGCAGTGAGGGCACAGCCCCACTGCATGGGAAAACATTTTTTTTGCCTGGAGATGGGCTTTAAGTCCTGGTCCAGCATACAGGAGTATCAATGGCTCCTCCTCGTATGACCATTGTAACAGTTTTTCTATTATTGCTTTCTCCTCTTAGCCTCTGCTTTCTTCTTACCTTTTGCTGTTTGTGCTGGGCTTAGATAGATGTCTCTTCTCTATAAAGTCATATTCACATTAAACATTATTGGAATGCAAAGTACTTTTGCTCATTGTAAAATGAATCCACTCTCTCCCATGGCCCTTGAATGATTCTGTGATTTTCTTCTCTTATCTGCTTTGTAAATCACCAGTGATGGGTTGCTGTTAAGTTTGGGGTAACTGTCAAATGAACAAATAAAATACTAAATTACATTTGAAAAAAGAAAACAAAAATGGCAGATGTGGTTTTGATCATTGGCATTGTTAGCAAATGAAACTGTGAATCAGCTCATTCCTCAAGATTTTAAAGGATAAGTTCACCTTCCGTAACATGTTACATGTTACACCTATATTCAGGGCGTAACATGTAACATGTTACAAAAGGACTGCCCCCCACTCCCCACTGATCCTCTGTTGTGACAGCTAGCAGGGGATATTCTCCCCCCGCTGGCTGTCACAATTACAAAAAAAATGGTTGTGCGGGGCTCCATTAGCCAGGCCACGTCACTCATTCACAGTATTCTGTTAACGGGAAAAAGTTCTGACCGCTTTTGCAAATGTCGGCTTGTAGTTCTCAATGAACAGATGGACACACAGATAGACTGACAGGTCTGCAGGAATACTGCATGGCACCAGCAATCTGTTGATTGCTGATGCAATCCATACCAGGCTTCCAAAACGAAAAATAGTAAATTCACATTTTTTTACCTGCAAAAAAGGTGTTTATTATTTTTTATTAAAAGGTGAACTTATCCTTTAAACCCATCAGTCAGTTCACTCACATGTATGTACAATTATTTTCAAGTGTAAAGATCTTATGCAATTCGTATTAAATGAAGTATAAAAAGAAATATATATATTTTTTTGTTTCTTAGTTACAATAGGCTGCAGTTATTATAAGCATAGACTGTATCGAACAATGAGAGGAGATTCTCTTGGCCACTTGCACCCTGTAATCCCCATGGAGTGCTGGCTTTAAATGTAGAATTAGCTCCTGTCTATGTAGAATTATGTTAAACATGGACTAGACTGGAAATCAATAAACTGTGTAAGTAGCTGGCCCTGGAGTCACTTAATGAAGCTCAATTGCTTCTCTGCAAGTGGGGCGAAGATGCTTTACCTTGTTTTTAAAACTGGTTTTCCAAATGGTGTTTGTCAGTCGTTACAAAGCAACACCATTTTATACAGCCCATAGAAAGATAAAAACCTTTGCAATGATTTGATGAGCCTGGATAAAATGACTGCAGCAGAACATGTCTCCTAAAGCTGGCCATAAACTGAAATTTGGCCAGTTCAGCAGGGACTGGCCAAATTTCAATCAGTGTGTGAGCTCTCCTGCTCAACATAGGTGGCTTGTATAATCAACGTTTGTTGAAGGGACACCTTGGGAAGTTTTTCTTCGATCAGCAGCTGTAGCCAAGCAGTTGCAACCGCTGATCATTCTGTATTCTGCAAGTGTCTAGTGCCAGAATACAACATCCCAGTGCGGGTAGGGCTGGGGGTGTAGGGATTCCTCCATCCATTTTGTTTGTGTTGATGGCTGAATCGGTTAGGTTTTTTTTTTATTCAGCTTTTTTTCTTATAGTAATAAAAATTCACTTATTTACTTGTAAACAATTAAGCTGGATTCACACTTGCACTCTTATTATGTTGATAATAATTTACCTATTATGATAAGTGACACATATATTTTTTTGGGCAAAAAAAACAATCTTCAATATATTTTGAAAGGACAAAATACATAAATAATCAAAATTGTTTCACATGCTGTGATAAATTTTGAACAACTAGGCAGTTATTTACTTAAATTTATTATTAAAAAGGAAAAAATAAATGACAAAAGTATATATTTGTATGTTCAGAATTATTTCAGCAATAGTTATATTGTAATTATATGATTTTGTAACATTATGATGCTTTTGGGAAATCAGTCATGAGGCTTGTGTACCATGGATAATTTAAGTAGTAGACCTAAGACCTTTTACAGGAATGCCAAAAAATTAGTAGTTGCCTAAATATACTCTCACCCCCATTCTAACCCTATTCTATCTACACTGTAAAAATAAAGATGTCTATACTTACCTATTCTAAAGTTTTTCAGGTCCAGTAACATGCCACAGCTTCAGTGTAGAGGAGAGATCACCAACAATGGCTGCAGAGCATGGTTGATGACGTCACCCATAGGCTTACTGTGGGGCATCTATTGTTGGCTGTCCCTCCTCTACACTGAAGCCGGCTTTGGGGCCTGATCATGTGAGCGGAGAAACTTCAGAATAGGTAAGTATAAGAAGCATATTTCCTTTTACAGGGTAGATAGAATAAGCTTAGAATGAGGGTGGGAGTAGATTTAAGCTTGGTTTGGTCTTGACTTGCCTTCCAATTTAAATAGTTAATGAGCTAGTCTACTCAAAAGTGATATTCAGTTTTTGGTAAATGCTAGAGACTCAAACTACCTAACTTATCATCTGAGAATTCTGTTGATGAGATTTCTCCATTTGAGTTATGGGGTCTGCACCTCTACTGTGGCCATCATGATGGGTTTCTATTCTCCTTGTTGGATTATTTTTATATGATGGAGAAAAGAAGTGGAGAAGATAGAACACAGGGATATCTGAAATTCCCACGTGGACATGAAGTCAGTAGTTATGGTAAAACTGCACCTACAGAATACCTAAAATATCGTTGGGTGGATGGGTCCTTTAATGCCAAGCAAGAGCATACACTAATTTACTTTGGTTCCTTGGTTTGGAACTTCAGTTCACTTGTGTATCCTGAGGCCCCTAGGCTCTAGAAAAAAAAATAGAAAGGATTGTTTATTTATTCAAACCGCTCTGCCTTTAGAAATTAAAGCATAATGTACCAGAGTCCTCCTTTAAACTTGAATGAGTGCTAATCAGCACTTCAAACATGAGCCAGTCTCAGAAACAGGAAGCAAAGCTTCAATTCCAGCTGAATCATTGGTTGCACTATTGACAGTCAGGTTAAAGTGGAACATAATCAATACCGAACTGCTTGATTGATTCCAATAGGTAAATATTGACTTTATTAAGTAGCAACACAACAGTTAAAGAAAAGTAAATTAAGGAAAACAATTGAAGCTTTGCCTGTTGATGGTATCCACCCTGTGAGATCATAAACTACATACAAATGGAACAGCCGCAGTAATTTATAGCAATGTTATGTTCCAGGCTAAACTGTTTTGTAAATTTTGTACTGGATTATCCATGTTTCAGAGATATCAGTTTACAATGTAAAGTTGGAACGGACCTGTTTTCTTTGTTATATGGATAGGCCTCTGGTAATAAATAATTCTACGGCTTAAACTTATCTGTCAGTTTATATTATCATCTTAAATAGAAGTTTAAAGATCTGGGGAGGGGGGGGGGGTGCAAAGTATTTTTTATAGAGCTCAGCAGAAGGGAAAAAGTTACAGCTCCCTCAATAGCTTATCCAGGATGAAACTGCTCAGTATAACTATCTGTAAGTACAAGAGGAGTCTTCAAACATAACCCATTGGTGGTCTGATTGGCAGAGGCTCACAAATGTCTTTGTCTGTGAATGGGTGTATTTTATCTGCTTTAGTGAACATCAAATTTCTTAATTTCATCAAAAAATTAAATACTTTTTGTGGCTTTAAATTAACCCGTTCTCAGTTCAAGGCTCCTTCTAGCAGCGCAAACAGCTGCCTGCCCAGAAATGGAATCATACCTGATGACGTCACCTCCTCATGCATAACATCAATGTTATCACACCTGAACTGAGGAAGTGACAATTTAACCACTTGCCATCCTGAGGATTTACCCCCCCTTCCTGACCAGGCCATATTTTGTGTTACAGCGCTGTGTTATTTTGACTGTCAATTGCGCGGTCAAGCAATGCTGCACCCAAATGAAATGTACGTCCTTTTTTTCCAACAAATTGAGCTTTCTTTTGGTGGTATTTGATCGCCTGTGCGTTTTTTATTTTTTAAACTATAAAAAAAAAGACCGACAATTTTGAGAAATAAACAATATTTTTGACTTTTTGCTATTAGACATTCAGTAAAAACATTTAAAAAATCAGATTTCGTCATAAATTTAGGCCAAAATATATTCTGCTACAAAATCCCAATACGTGTAAATTAATTGGTTTACGTGAAAGTTATAGCGTTTACAAATGGCGGTGTATATATTGGAATTTTTTTAAAACATTTTTTATTTCTACTAGTAATGGTGGCAATCAGTGACTTATAGCGGGACTGCGGCGGGCATTCTGACACTAGGGGGAACTGACTTGGTGTCACTGACATCCCCAGTGACACCAACACAGTGATCAGTGCTAAAAAAAACCACTGACACTGGTAACATGAGGGGCGAATTCTCACCCCATTACTGTCTACTTAGAAAAATGCTAGCTTCCTGGCTGCCTCTGACTTTAATACTTTCTGAATCAGTGACCCATAACAAGTTTAAAGTGCATGTTACCCTAAATATTTTAGTTTCTATTTGTGTGTTCACATAAGTGTATTTTATAAATCACAGTCCTTATTATTTTCATGTAATTCATCCAAGTGAAGTACCGAGTTGATTTTGCCAGTCATCTTTCTTCTTTGTTCTAAACTGATCACACAAAGTACACATGCCTGTATTGGGTAGTTTATTCAGCCACCCCTCCTCCTGACCAATCACAGCCTACTTCTCGCACCCCCTCACCCCAATAGTAGCCTACCCCATGAACACACCCCCTGTTCAACCACAGACTATATATTTGTCCCCCCAAAGCACCTTGCCCCCATGTTGATGAGGACAAGGGCCTCTTCCCCACAACCATGGTCGATGGTTGTGGGGGTCTGTCGGCGGGGGGCTTATCAGAATCTGGAAAACCCCTTTAACAAGGGAGCCCCCAGATACCGCCCCCATGTGAATGAGTATGCTGAGTCAATGACATCACAAGGTGTGGCCCTGCAACTTAGTTTATTTACTGATGGGAGGCGGAGAAGCTGTTATTTGGCTGCAGCCTTCGTCAGATGTGGTTTTCTTTTTTTTTTCTGGGTCAGCAGCCAGCGTTTATCGTGATTGATACTGGATCTACACTGGGGACAATTTTTTTTTTCATAAAGTACTTGTCAAAAACTGCCTCCTGTGTTTATTTACACTACACTTTTTTTGGTGAATGAGTAGGGGTACTACATACCCCATGCTCATTTACATAGGAGCCCCCCACCCGCAGACCCCCCAAAACCACTGGCCAGGGTTGTGGGGAAGAGGCCCTTGTCTTCATCAACATGGGGACAAGGTACTTTCAGGGGGACACCCCGCCCAAAGCACCCCCCCATGTTGAGGGCATGTGCCCAGATATGGTTCAGGAGGGGGGGTGCTCGCTCATCCCCCCTTTCCTGGCCTGCCAGACTGCATGCTCAGATATGATACTGGTATGGATTTTGGGGGGACACCTAAAGGTCTGACATAGATTTGGGGGGACACCACTTTTTTTTTCATTTTGGCGTGGGGTTCCTCTTAAAATTCACACCAGACCTGAAGGGCCTGACATGGATTGGGGGGGTCCCCCACTTTTTTTTTTTTGGTAAGTTTTAATTGCTGGCAATTGTTTTGTTTATGTTCAGCTGTCTGTCAGTGGGAAACCCTGCTGACACTGATGACCCATTGGTTCTTAAGGATGCAGCAGCCACACGCTCCTTAACAACCATGACAGTTACTGGTTGTTGAGGATGCCAGTGGCTGCCAGCTCCTTAACAATGCGGTATTTACTACTGTTAAATAATATGCCGGCATTAAATTACCACATGTTTTCACTACTAAAATACTGCACGACTTCATATAACAACTCATGGGGTATTTTAGTAATGTTTTTAGTGAATTAAAAAAAAAATTGAAAATCATTGTGCAGTATTTTACCTCTTACTTGGATGCAGTAAGCTACCACTTTGTGAATGGAGTACATTGACACTTATCAAATGATCCCATGTTGTTCAACTTTTCATGAATTGAAGTGATACTCAGGAGCTTTCTGGCCTGCAGATTGTGGTCCACATATTGATGGTCCACCTGAGCACCACAAACAACTCTAGCAGCACCAGGTACAATGTAATACAATTTAGGATGGTGGTGATACACAATTGCTTGATGGTGGGGAGGTGTTGGGCTGGATGGAGGTTTTATCTGTACCTAAACATGACAGATCAGGGTTAGCCTGATGTAAATGGGCACAAGTCAGTTTACATCTGGCAATCCACAGAGCCATCATGAGCCCACCACAGTCCTCTGTCAAAATGCGGACAAAAACCTAAATAGGCACAAATGTCAAAAAAGTGACATCCATCCCATTCTGCTCCAGTTCAGTAGGGGATCTGCTCATGGATCCCCTGCTGAAGGGATTGATGTGGGTCCGTGTGAAAGAACATATAAGGAGCAAATGTAGCATGATATGATGTTCTGTTGCAGTTTGATAAGTTCTAACTGGATGATTTAACTTGCAGTAGCTGTGTGATATACTCTTGCTGCTTATAACTGTTGTTGAACCTTGATATCATTTTGTAATGATAGACTTGTTTAATTTGCTGTTGTAGCTTGATATAATGTGCAAAATAGACTGAGCAGTGGAGTCTGCAGCCTCTGACTCTCACTGGAACAGGATCAGCTGCAGTCTGTCACTGAAACAGGATCAGCAGCAGCAGATCTCACACGTGGCACGCAGTTAACCAGTACAGGCTCTCAGTGGCCTGTTGGAAGGATTCAGAGAGTGCTGCATTGGAAAACAGAAGAGAGGACTACAGCAAAATGTGAGCAGTGAAAAGGCCAACCCTTTCGAGAATTCATGAGCAGGGGTGGACTGACAACTCATGGGGCCACCGGGCAATAGGGGGTCATGGGGCCCCTGTGTCCTTGCCCAAACTCAAAAAAGCCTATGAAAAAGGTACCAGGGACATCTCATGGGGCCCCCTACTGACCCCGGGCCCTCGGGCAGTGCCCAAGTTTCCAAATGGTCAGTCCGCCCCTAGGCACGAGCAGTATTACGTAAGAGACCCCTGTTGGGGGGTCAGGTTGTTATCAGTCAGGTTTGACTAAACCAAGGGCAAGAGGAGTCAGATATAAATAGATACATGCACGCTTTTCCCCTTTGGGGACAACCAAATAATCCCCAGGTCTGCAGTCTGAGAGAGAAGAGTACAATTAGTTTGCAGCAGTTTGTTATGCTCAACATCGTGAACACATCATCACTCAACAGGCAACTGACAGCAGCATTTTCTCATGTTTTTGAGTCTGGTATGCTAAGTCCTGTTTACTCTGTAAACTGTCCAGTTGTTCAGTACAAAGCATAAAGTAAACAAGTGTCCCTTTGGTGTGTTCAGTGAAGACTTTCTACATGTAAAGTGGGCTTACTTTGCTGAATGGCTGCAGGTAATCAGCAAAGTTGCCTTTCAATATGCTGGGCTGGTCATCTGGTCTCTTGGAGATGGTAAAGCACCTTCAATAACTGGGGAGAGTGAAGCTCGATAGGTCAGAGCTGTAGCTGGTTTGGTCAAGGGACTGGTGGTGGTGGAGAAGTAGGATCGACCAGCCTGGTGGTAGTGAAAGATCTCTTGCCTGGACCATGTGCCTTGTGAATTGTGACCCTTGTGTATATTGTCCAGGGTTGCGGTGCAGTCCTGATGCACCCAACCTGGAACCTCAGGATAGGGGTCCCTTACAACTACAAGGTGATGCAAAAGACAAGTTCCCTGACAAGGCCCTTTATGATTGTGGAGTGTGAGCCTGAGCTCAAGAATGTGGTTTGCAACCACCAGACTGTAATTATTTCCCATAGTCCCTTAGGACTGGAACTAGCCATACAACCTGCTGGTAGGGGTGCTATATGTACTCTCCTCGGTGGTGGGAGCTTCCAGTTATGACAGTGACCAATGACAGTCTTCTTCTCACTCTCTATCCCTTTGTACAGTCACACCATACTTTTGGGACACGGGAGAGAGGAAACGCGGCAGCAGTCTAGGTGGCCACCTCTCAAAACAGGACTCCCTTTGCAAACATTATTAGTAACTCTCTCATATGTAACTATTTTGTTTTGGCTTAGCAACCCTTAAAATGTTCCACAGATTTGTTTGGTAGTAGGCCTAATTCACATAGAGGAAAAGAAATAGATAATTATTAAGACATGGGGTTATATTGATTACCCCCTTCCATTAACCAGCCAGTCTTGGAAACTGTACAAACACCTGAAAAAACAAATTCAGTATCATAATTGTGTTCCTTCTTGGCTGAATTAGTCATATGTAATAAAAATACAATTTAACGTTATTACAGCATCTACGAAAAAAAGGATCTTCTAAGGCTTCAGAAAGTTCAGCAATAAGGGACATTGTTCATAAACAGATGATTTGACTTCTCAGGAATGCAATTTGAATGGCCTGGACTGGAAAACAGTACAGCCAATATAATATTGAATATTTTCAACACAAGGTCACCGTGAAAATTGCATGGTTTATCTTGTCATCAGCAAAATATGTTTTGGTTATTGATGATATGTCCTTTTTAGAAATGTATACGCCTTTTCTTAGCCCTCTATAAACAAACACAAGGTCCAGGCAAGCAACACTAACTTAATGACTGCTACAGGGCCATGTACAGGTCTCTCATGACTCCTTAAGGGCTTGTTTACACTTGCAGTTGGAGGGACAGTAAAAAGACACAGTTGAGCTGCATGTTTACACTCCCCCATTCCCCCAACGACTTCCCCTTTAGCTGCGAAGGCAGCAGATGAGGGTGTACCGCTTGGAAAACATAACACCACAAAAAGTCATTGGGACGTATGGCGAATGGAAGCAGCAGAAACCCGGTACCTGAAACCTTAAAAACTTCACAACCCTTCCTTGCTCTATTAAAACTCCACCTCCAGCCAGTGGGATTTGTATGCAGGACTTAAACTATGTTAACACAAGCGTCGCACTGTCTATAGCTGAATGATAAAAAATGAGTGTTTGATTTCAACTGAACATATACTGTATAAATATATGTTAGGTGCAGAGAGGAAAAAAGGGAGATAGATTTTCCATCGTGCTGTAGGTTATGAGTGTTGTGGGTGAAACAGAGGTCAGATAACGGTCTTGGACGAAATGACTTTTACTGGCTTTATTTTCCAGGCACTCAACGTTTACTGCACAAAGCAGCTTCATTCAGCAAAATTTGGAAGCACAGCAAGATCGTAGATCAGAGAGGAATGAATACAGAGTTGGACAACAGGGAGTTTAATCTTATCATTGCCTCTCTATTGGGCCATTCTCAGGTAAGCAACAGTAGACATCTGCTAGAAAACATTTCTTGGGAATATCAAGTACAATATATATGTATAATGTATGGAACCTTAATTTTATGTCTAGAGGGTCACTCCAGAGAAAACTTAATGGTGCCTGCATCTTTGAAGGTCCATCACAGACTCTTAACAGGACTATATTCAGTGACAATGGGGTGTCTACAAAAAACTAGGTATATACTGTATTTGGGATTTTCTAGGTGCCAAATAATCAATTAAAATAAGACCATTTACTGTTAAAAATTATATATATATATATATTTCTTTTGTAAACAGCAACTTAAGTAACATCCTATGTTCCAAAGCTTAATTAGACCTCTGGACATCACCCCTAACTTAAACGATTAAACGTTTACTCATGACATATATATTGCTAACTGATTTAGAAAGGTAGGAACTAGAGATGAGCGAAGAAATGAAAAATTCGATTCGACTGATTCGGCGAATTCGTGGACAATATTCGATTCGAGTCGAATAAATTCGCTGTGAATTTAACTTAAAAAAGGGTGTTTCTAGGCTTCAGAGAGACTTAATATTAGTGCAGAACACTGTACCTTTAATTTAAATGCCCTTGGAGTCTGCTGGGGAAGAGAAATAATACTGTCAGTCAGTATGACATGCAGATGAGTGCCGTCGATCTTAGAATCACCGCACACTTCACTCATTTGGGCAGTCACGGGGCCAAAACCAGAGTGTGGAGCCACAGTGTGGCGGTGGAGGCAGCAGCAATGGGAGGCCATACAGCACCCTATGACAAAAATGGAAACCACCAGCAGTGTGAGGAGACCTGAAAGTGGCACATGGCAGAGTGTGGCGATAGAGACAGCAGCAATGGGAGGCCGTACAGGGACCCATGACACACTCTGGACCTGGCAGCAGCATGAGGAGGCGGTACAGGGGCCCATGACAGATTACGGGCCTGGCAGCAGCATGAGGAGTCGGTACAGGGGCCCATGGCAGATTACGGGCCTGGCAGCAGCAATGGGAGGCCGTACAGGGACCCATGACACACTCTGGACCTGGCAGCAGCATGGGGAGGCGGTACAGGGGCCCATGACAGATTACGGGCCTGGCAGCAGCATGAGGAGTCGGTACGGGGGCCCATGACACACTCTGGACCTGGCAGCAGCATGAGGAGGCGGTACAGGGGCGCATGACAGATTACGAGCCTGGCAGCAGCAACTTGGACAGGAGGACGTTCAGCTTCTGCACCGTCGGGTGCGTGCTCGCAAACTGTTGTCTCTTGGAAACGGATTCCAAGAAAGACTGCTGACGGAATCCGTGAAGAGGAGTAGCAGGAGAAGGAGCATCTGAACGAGCGGAATATGCCAACAAGCGACAACAGTGGCCCATGACAGATTACGGGCCTGGCAGCAGCATGAGGAGTCGGTACGGGGGCCCATGGCAGATTACGGGCCTGGCAGCAGCTATGGGAGGCCCGTAATCTGCCAGCACCCTATGACAAAAAATGGAACCCACCAGCAGTGTGAGGAGACCTGAAAGTGGCACATGGCAGAGTGTGGCGATGGAGACAGCAGCAATGGGAGGCCGTACAGGGACCCATGAGAGACTCTGGACCTGGCAGCAGCATGAGGAGGCGGTATAGGGGCCCATGGCAGATTAGGGGCCTGGCAGCAGCTATGGGAGGCCCGTAATCTGCCAGCACCCTATGACAAAAAATGGAACACACCAGCAGTGTGAGGAGACCTGAAAGTGGCACATGGCAGAGTGTGGCGATGGAGACAGCAGCAATGGGAGGCCGTACAGGGACCCATGAGAGACTCTGGACCTGGCAGCAGCATGAGGAGGCGGTATATAGGGGCCTACGGCAGATTAGGGGCCTGGCAGCAGCTATAGGAGGCCCGTAATCTGCCAGCACCCTATGTCAAAAAATTCAACACACCAGCAGTGTGTGAGGAGACCTGAAAGTGGCACATGGCAGAGTGTGGCGATGGAGACAGCAGCAATGGGAGGCCGTACAGGGACAAATGACAGACTCTGGACTTGGCAGCAGCATGAGGAGGCGGTATATAGGGGCTTATGGCAGATTAGGGGCCTGGCAGCAGCTATAGGAGGCCCGTAATCTGCCAGCACCCTATGTCAAAAAATTCAACACACCAGCAGTGTGAGGAGACCTGAAAGTGGCACATGGCAGAGTGTGGCGATGGAGACAGCAGCAATGGGAGGCCGTACAGGGACCCATGACAGACTCTGAACTTGGCAGCAGCATGAGGAGGCGGTATATAGGGGCCCATGGCAGATTAGGGGCCTGGCAGCAGCTATAGGAGGCCCGTAATCTGCCAGCACCCTATGTCAAAAAATTTAACACACCAGCAGTGTGAAGAGACCTGAAAGTGGCACATGGCAGCAGAGTGTGGCGATGGAGACAGCAGCAATGGGAGGCCGTACAGGGACCCATGAGAGACTCTAGACTTGGCAGCAGCATGAGGAGGCGGTATATAGGGGCCCATGGCAGATTAGGGGCCTGGCAGCAGCTATGTGAGGCCCGTAATCTGCCTGCACCCTATGTCAAAAAATTAAACACACCAGCAGTGTGAAGAGACCTGAAAGTGGCACATGGCATGAGAGACTCTGGACCTGGCAGCAGCAGGAGGAGGCGGTATAGGGGCCCATGGCTGATTAGGGGCCTGGCAGCAGCTATGTGAGGCCCGTAATCTGCCTGCACCCTATGTCAAAAAATTAAACACACCAGCAGTGTGAAGAGACCTGAAAGTGGCACATGGCATGAGAGACTCTGGACCTGGCAGCAGCAGGAGGAGGCGGTATAGGGGCCCATGGCTGATTAGGGGCCTGGCAGCAGCTATGTGAGGCCCGTTATCTTGCAGCACCCTATGTCAAAAAATTTAACACACCAGCAGTGTGAAGAGACCTGAAAGTGGCACATGGCAGCAGAGTGTGGCGATGGAGACAGCAGCAATGGGAGGCCGTACAGGGACCATGACAGACTCTGGACTTGGCAGCAGCATGAGGAGGCGGTATATAGGGGCCCATGGCAGATTAGGGGCCTGGCAGCAGCTATGTGAGGCCCGTTATCTTGCAGCACCCTATGTCAAAAAATTTAACACACCAGCAGTGTGAAGAGACCTGAAAGTGGCACATGGCAGCAGAGTGTGGCGATGGAGACAGCAGCAATGGGAGGCCGTACAGGGACCCATGAGAGACTCTGGACCTGGCAGCAGCAGGAGGAGGTGGTATATAGGGGCCCATGGCAGATTAGGGGCCTGGCAGCAGCTATGTGAGGCCCGTAATCTGCCTGCACCCTATGTCAAAAAATTTAACACACCAGCAGTGTGAAGAGACCTGAAAGTGGCACATGGCAGCAGAGTGTGGCGATGGAGACAGCAGCAATGGGAGGCCGTACAGGGACCATGACAGACTCTGGACTTGGCAGCAGCATGAGGAGGCGGTATATAGGGGCCCATGGCAGATTAGGGGCCTGGCAGCAGCTATGTGAGGCCCGTAATCTGCCTGCACCCTATGTCAAAAAATTTAACACACCAGCAGTGTGAAGAGACCTGAAAGTGGCACATGGCAGCAGAGTGTGGCGATGGAGACAGCAGCAATGGGAGGCCGTACAGGGACCATGACAGACTCTGGACTTGGCAGCAGCATGAGGAGGCGGTATATAGGGGCCCATGGCAGATTAGGGGCCTGGCAGCAGCTATGTGAGGCCCGTTATCTTGCAGCACCCTATGTCAAAAAATTTAACACACCAGCAGTGTGAAGAGACCTGAAAGTGGCACATGGCAGCAGAGTGTGGCGATGGAGACAGCAGCAATGGGAGGCCGTACAGGGACCCATGAGAGACTCTAGACTTGGCAGCAGCATGAGGAGGCGGTATATAGGGGCCCATGGCAGATTAGGGGCCTGGCAGCAGCTATGTGAGGCCCGTAATCTGCCTGCACCCTATGTCAAAAAATTTAACACACCAGCAGTGTGAAGAGACCTGAAAGTGGCACATGGCAGCAGAGTGTGGCGATGGAGACAGCAGCAATGGGAGGCCGTACAGGGACCATGACAGACTCTGGACTTGGCAGCAGCATGAGGAGGCGGTATATAGGGGCCCATGGCAGATTAGGGGCCTGGCAGCAGCTATGTGAGGCCCGTTATCTTGCAGCACCCTATGTCAAAAAATTTAACACACCAGCAGTGTGAAGAGACCTGAAAGTGGCACATGGCAGCAGAGTGTGGCGATGGAGACAGCAGCAATGGGAGGCCGTACAGGGACCCATGAGAGACTCTGGACCTGGCAGCAGCAGGAGGAGGTGGTATATAGGGGCCCATGGCAGATTAGGGGCCTGGCAGCAGCTATGTGAGGCCCGTAATCTGCCTGCACCCTATGTCAAAAAATTTAACACACCAGCAGTGTGAAGAGACCTGAAAGTGGCACATGGCAGCAGAGTGTGGCGATGGAGACAGCAGCAATGGGAGGCCGTACAGGGACCCATGAGAGACTCTAGACTTGGCAGCAGCATGAGGAGGCGGTATATAGGGGCCCATGGCAGATTAGGGGCCTGGCAGCAGCTATGTGAGGCCCGTAATCTGCCTGCACCCTATGTCAAAAAATTTAACACACCAGCAGTGTGAAGAGACCTGAAAGTGGCACATGGCAGCAGAGTGTGGCGATGGAGACAGCAGCAATGGGAGGCCGTACAGGGACCCATGAGAGACTCTAGACTTGGCAGCAGCATGAGGAGGCGGTATATAGGGGCCCATGGCAGATTAGGGGCCTGGCAGCAGCTATGTGAGGCCCGTAATCTGCCTGCACCCTATGTCAAAAAATTTAACACACCAGCAGTGTGAAGAGACCTGAAAGTGGCACATGGCAGCAGAGTGTGGCGATGGAGACAGCAGCAATGGGAGGCCGTACAGGGACCATGACAGACTCTGGACTTGGCAGCAGCATGAGGAGGCGGTATATAGGGGCCCATGGCAGATTAGGGGCCTGGCAGCAGCTATGTGAGGCCCGTTATCTTGCAGCACCCTATGTCAAAAAATTTAACACACCAGCAGTGTGAAGAGACCTGAAAGTGGCACATGGCAGCAGAGTGTGGCGATGGAGACAGCAGCAATGGGAGGCCGTACAGGGACCCATGAGAGACTCTGGACCTGGCAGCAGCAGGAGGAGGCGGTATATAGGGGCCCATGGCAGATTAGGGGCCTGGCAGCAGCTATGTGAGGCCCGTAATCTGCCTGCACCCTATGTCAAAAAATTTAACACACCAGCAGTGTGAAGAGACCTGAAAGTGGCACATGGCAGCAGAGTGTGGCGATGGAGACAGCAGCAATGGGAGGCCGTACAGGGACCATGACAGACTCTGGACTTGGCAGCAGCATGAGGAGGCGGTATATAGGGGCCCATGGCAGATTAGGGGCCTGGCAGCAGCTATGTGAGGCCCGTTATCTTGCAGCACCCTATGTCAAAAAATTTAACACACCAGCAGTGTGAAGAGACCTGAAAGTGGCACATGGCAGCAGAGTGTGGCGATGGAGACAGCAGCAATGGGAGGCCGTACAGGGACCCATGAGAGACTCTGGACCTGGCAGCAGCAGGAGGAGGTGGTATATAGGGGCCCATGGCAGATTAGGGGCCTGGCAGCAGCTATGTGAGGCCCGTAATCTGCCTGCACCCTATGTCAAAAAATTTAACACACCAGCAGTGTGAAGAGACCTGAAAGTGGCACATGGCAGCAGAGTGTGGCGATGGAGACAGCAGCAATGGGAGGCCGTACAGGGACCCATGAGAGACTCTAGACTTGGCAGCAGCATGAGGAGGCGGTATATAGGGGCCCATGGCAGATTAGGGGCCTGGCAGCAGCTATGTGAGGCCCGTAATCTGCCTGCACCCTATGTCAAAAAATTTAACACACCAGCAGTGTGAAGAGACCTGAAAGTGGCACATGGCAGCAGAGTGTGGCGATGGAGACAGCAGCAATGGGAGGCCGTACAGGGACCCATGAGAGACTCTAGACTTGGCAGCAGCATGAGGAGGCGGTATATAGGGGCCCATGGCAGATTAGGGGCCTGGCAGCAGCTATGTGAGGCCCGTAATCTGCCTGCACCCTATGTCAAAAAATTTAACACACCAGCAGTGTGAAGAGACCTGAAAGTGGCACATGGCAGCAGAGTGTGGCGATGGAGACAGCAGCAATGGGAGGCCGTACAGGGACCATGACAGACTCTGGACTTGGCAGCAGCATGAGGAGGCGGTATATAGGGGCCCATGGCAGATTAGGGGCCTGGCAGCAGCTATGTGAGGCCCGTTATCTTGCAGCACCCTATGTCAAAAAATTTAACACACCAGCAGTGTGAAGAGACCTGAAAGTGGCACATGGCAGCAGAGTGTGGCGATGGAGACAGCAGCAATGGGAGGCCGTACAGGGACCCATGAGAGACTCTGGACCTGGCAGCAGCAGGAGGAGGTGGTATATAGGGGCCCATGGCAGATTAGGGGCCTGGCAGCAGCTATGTGAGGCCCGTAATCTGCCTGCACCCTATGTCAAAAAATTTAACACACCAGCAGTGTGAAGAGACCTGAAAGTGGCACATGGCAGCAGAGTGTGGCGATGGAGACAGCAGCAATGGGAGGCCGTACAGGGACCCATGAGAGACTCTAGACTTGGCAGCAGCATGAGGAGGCGGTATATAGGGGCCCATGGCAGATTAGGGGCCTGGCAGCAGCTATGTGAGGCCCGTAATCTGCCTGCACCCTATGTCAAAAAATTTAACACACCAGCAGTGTGAAGAGACCTGAAAGTGGCACATGGCAGCAGAGTGTGGCGATGGAGACAGCAGCAATGGGAGGCCGTACAGGGACCATGACAGACTCTGGACTTGGCAGCAGCATGAGGAGGCGGTATATAGGGGCCCATGGCAGATTAGGGGCCTGGCAGCAGCTATGTGAGGCCCGTTATCTTGCAGCACCCTATGTCAAAAAATTTAACACACCAGCAGTGTGAAGAGACCTGAAAGTGGCACATGGCAGCAGAGTGTGGCGATGGAGACAGCAGCAATGGGAGGCCGTACAGGGACCCATGAGAGACTCTGGACCTGGCAGCAGCAGGAGGAGGCGGTATATAGGGGCCCATGGCAGATTAGGGGCCTGGCAGCAGCTATGTGAGGCCCGTAATCTGCCTGCACCCTATGTCAAAAAATTTAACACACCAGCAGTGTGAAGAGACCTGAAAGTGGCACATGGCAGCAGAGTGTGGCGATGGAGACAGCAGCAATGGGAGGCCGTACAGGGACCATGACAGACTCTGGACTTGGCAGCAGCATGAGGAGGCGGTATATAGGGGCCCATGGCAGATTAGGGGCCTGGCAGCAGCTATGTGAGGCCCGTTATCTTGCAGCACCCTATGTCAAAAAATTTAACACACCAGCAGTGTGAAGAGACCTGAAAGTGGCACATGGCAGCAGAGTGTGGCGATGGAGACAGCAGCAATGGGAGGCCGTACAGGGACCCATGAGAGACTCTGGACCTGGCAGCAGCAGGAGGAGGTGGTATATAGGGGCCCATGGCAGATTAGGGGCCTGGCAGCAGCTATGTGAGGCCCGTAATCTGCCTGCACCCTATGTCAAAAAATTTAACACACCAGCAGTGTGAAGAGACCTGAAAGTGGCACATGGCAGCAGAGTGTGGCGATGGAGACAGCAGCAATGGGAGGCCGTACAGGGACCATGACAGACTCTGGACTTGGCAGCAGCATGAGGAGGCGGTATATAGGGGCCCATGGCAGATTAGGGGCCTGGCAGCAGCTATGTGAGGCCCGTTATCTTGCAGCACCCTATGTCAAAAAATTTAACACACCAGCAGTGTGAAGAGACCTGAAAGTGGCACATGGCAGCAGAGTGTGGCGATGGAGACAGCAGCAATGGGAGGCCGTACAGGGACCCATGAGAGACTCTGGACCTGGCAGCAGCAGGAGGAGGTGGTATATAGGGGCCCATGGCAGATTAGGGGCCTGGCAGCAGCTATGTGAGGCCCGTAATCTGCCTGCACCCTATGTCAAAAAATTTAACACACCAGCAGTGTGAAGAGACCTGAAAGTGGCACATGGCAGCAGAGTGTGGCGATGGAGACAGCAGCAATGGGAGGCCGTACAGGGACCCATGAGAGACTCTAGACTTGGCAGCAGCATGAGGAGGCGGTATATAGGGGCCCATGGCAGATTAGGGGCCTGGCAGCAGCTATGTGAGGCCCGTAATCTGCCTGCACCCTATGTCAAAAAATTTAACACACCAGCAGTGTGAAGAGACCTGAAAGTGGCACATGGCAGCAGAGTGTGGCGATGGAGACAGCAGCAATGGGAGGCCGTACAGGGACCCATGAGAGACTCTAGACTTGGCAGCAGCATGAGGAGGCGGTATATAGGGGCCCATGGCAGATTAGGGGCCTGGCAGCAGCTATGTGAGGCCCGTAATCTGCCTGCACCCTATGTCAAAAAATTTAACACACCAGCAGTGTGAAGAGACCTGAAAGTGGCACATGGCAGCAGAGTGTGGCGATGGAGACAGCAGCAATGGGAGGCCGTACAGGGACCATGACAGACTCTGGACTTGGCAGCAGCATGAGGAGGCGGTATATAGGGGCCCATGGCAGATTAGGGGCCTGGCAGCAGCTATGTGAGGCCCGTTATCTTGCAGCACCCTATGTCAAAAAATTTAACACACCAGCAGTGTGAAGAGACCTGAAAGTGGCACATGGCAGCAGAGTGTGGCGATGGAGACAGCAGCAATGGGAGGCCGTACAGGGACCCATGAGAGACTCTGGACCTGGCAGCAGCAGGAGGAGGTGGTATATAGGGGCCCATGGCAGATTAGGGGCCTGGCAGCAGCTATGTGAGGCCCGTAATCTGCCTGCACCCTATGTCAAAAAATTTAACACACCAGCAGTGTGAAGAGACCTGAAAGTGGCACATGGCAGCAGAGTGTGGCGATGGAGACAGCAGCAATGGGAGGCCGTACAGGGACCCATGAGAGACTCTAGACTTGGCAGCAGCATGAGGAGGCGGTATATAGGGGCCCATGGCAGATTAGGGGCCTGGCAGCAGCTATGTGAGGCCCGTAATCTGCCTGCACCCTATGTCAAAAAATTTAACACACCAGCAGTGTGAAGAGACCTGAAAGTGGCACATGGCAGCAGAGTGTGGCGATGGAGACAGCAGCAATGGGAGGCCGTACAGGGACCATGACAGACTCTGGACTTGGCAGCAGCATGAGGAGGCGGTATATAGGGGCCCATGGCAGATTAGGGGCCTGGCAGCAGCTATGTGAGGCCCGTTATCTTGCAGCACCCTATGTCAAAAAATTTAACACACCAGCAGTGTGAAGAGACCTGAAAGTGGCACATGGCAGCAGAGTGTGGCGATGGAGACAGCAGCAATGGGAGGCCGTACAGGGACCCATGAGAGACTCTGGACCTGGCAGCAGCAGGAGGAGGCGGTATATAGGGGCCCATGGCAGATTAGGGGCCTGGCAGCAGCTATGTGAGGCCCGTAATCTGCCTGCACCCTATGTCAAAAAATTTAACACACCAGCAGTGTGAAGAGACCTGAAAGTGGCACATGGCAGCAGAGTGTGGCGATGGAGACAGCAGCAATGGGAGGCCGTACAGGGACCATGACAGACTCTGGACTTGGCAGCAGCATGAGGAGGCGGTATATAGGGGCCCATGGCAGATTAGGGGCCTGGCAGCAGCTATGTGAGGCCCGTTATCTTGCAGCACCCTATGTCAAAAAATTTAACACACCAGCAGTGTGAAGAGACCTGAAAGTGGCACATGGCAGCAGAGTGTGGCGATGGAGACAGCAGCAATGGGAGGCCGTACAGGGACCCATGAGAGACTCTGGACCTGGCAGCAGCAGGAGGAGGTGGTATATAGGGGCCCATGGCAGATTAGGGGCCTGGCAGCAGCTATGTGAGGCCCGTAATCTGCCTGCACCCTATGTCAAAAAATTTAACACACCAGCAGTGTGAAGAGACCTGAAAGTGGCACATGGCAGCAGAGTGTGGCGATGGAGACAGCAGCAATGGGAGGCCGTACAGGGACCCATGAGAGACTCTAGACTTGGCAGCAGCATGAGGAGGCGGTATATAGGGGCCCATGGCAGATTAGGGGCCTGGCAGCAGCTATGTGAGGCCCGTAATCTGCCTGCACCCTATGTCAAAAAATTTAACACACCAGCAGTGTGAAGAGACCTGAAAGTGGCACATGGCAGCAGAGTGTGGCGATGGAGACAGCAGCAATGGGAGGCCGTACAGGGACCCATGAGAGACTCTAGACTTGGCAGCAGCATGAGGAGGCGGTATATAGGGGCCCATGGCAGATTAGGGGCCTGGCAGCAGCTATGTGAGGCCCGTAATCTGCCTGCACCCTATGTCAAAAAATTTAACACACCAGCAGTGTGAAGAGACCTGAAAGTGGCACATGGCAGCAGAGTGTGGCGATGGAGACAGCAGCAATGGGAGGCCGTACAGGGACCCATGAGAGACTCTAGACTTGGCAGCAGCATGAGGAGGCGGTATATAGGGGCCCATGGCAGATTAGGGGCCTGGCAGCAGCTATGTGAGGCCCGTAATCTGCCTGCACCCTATGTCAAAAAATTTAACACACCAGCAGTGTGAAGAGACCTGAAAGTGGCACATGGCAGCAGAGTGTGGCGATGGAGACAGCAGCAATGGGAGGCCGTACAGGGACCCATGAGAGACTCTAGACTTGGCAGCAGCATGAGGAGGCGGTATATAGGGGCCCATGGCAGATTAGGGGCCTGGCAGCAGCTATGTGAGGCCCGTAATCTGCCTGCACCCTATGTCAAAAAATTTAACACACCAGCAGTGTGAAGAGACCTGAAAGTGGCACATGGCAGCAGAGTGTGGCGATGGAGACAGCAGCAATGGGAGGCCGTACAGGGACCCATGAGAGACTCTGGACCTGGCAGCAGCAGGAGGAGGCGGTATATAGGGGCCTATGGCAGATTAGGGGCCTGGCAGCAGCTATAGGAGGCCCGTAATCTGCCAGCACCCTATGTCAAAAAATTCAACACACCAGCAGTGTGAGGAGACCTGAAAGTGGCACATGTTTGAGGCATGATTCATGGCGGATTTAGTCAGTTGTGTCAGGAACTGGTGGTTTGAAATCCAGACTAATCCACGCCTGATTCATTTTCACAAACGTGAGTCTCTCCACACTTTGGGTGGACAGTCGTGTCCTCCGCGGAGTTACAATACCTCCTGCCGCACTAAACACGCGCTCCGATGCCACGCTACTGGCCGGGCATGACAGCCTTTCAAGGGCAAATTCAGCTAGTTGGGGCCAAAGGTCAAGTTTCGTTGCCCAGTAGTCAAGGGGATTGTCTACCTCGGTTGGCAGGGTGCTGTCCAAGTAGGCCCAAGCCTGTTGTTTGAGCTCCTGCTCCAGGTCCACCTGATGCTGCTGCTGCTGCTGCGGCTGGTTAGTAGTTTCCTCACTGCGCTGGTGAAGAAAGCTACTCATCATCGACTGCAGACTGAGGCAGCCGCTGCTGGTGGAGCTGCCACTGCTCCTACCACCCCACCCCTCCCCTGCTGCCATGCCAGCGGAACGCGAGCGCACAGGGCCCACAGTGTCTGAGGATGGACGTTGGCGCACAAAGGCAGAGACCAACTGACTACATAGGTGGTTTTTATAGTACGTAATTTTGGCCTCCCTCTCAGCAGGTGTGAAAAAGGCCACCATTTTGGACCGGTAGCGAGGGTCCAACAAGGTGGACAGCCAAAAGTCATCCCTCTGTCTGATGGTTATTATTCGGCTGTCGCTACGCAAGCAACCGAGCATGCTATGGGCCATTTGTGCCAAGGAATGCGAGGGACTCCCTGCCTCCATCTCCACAGCATACTGCCACGGTGCGTCTGGGTCCTCTGTCTCCTCCTCCT
This sequence comes from Staurois parvus, assembly GCF_062004578.1. Taxonomy (NCBI): domain Eukaryota; kingdom Metazoa; phylum Chordata; class Amphibia; order Anura; family Ranidae; genus Staurois; species Staurois parvus. The sequence continues at coordinate 7,937,463 of NW_028317805.1, read as the reverse complement.
CCTCCTCTACCAGATGCTCCTGCTCCTCCACTCCTGTCCGCTGAGTGGAAAAACCACCCATTTCACTCAATAATTCCTGAGCACAAATGTCCTCCTCTACCTCCTCCTCTTCTTCCTGTCCTGCCCCCACAGGGGTCATGTGGCGTTGAGATCTGTGCGCCACGTCTACCGCACCCTGACCAGCCATTGTTAACAGCATTTGTTCCAGGACGTGCAACAGAGGAATGACGTCGTTCATCCCATAGTCCTGCCGACTCACGAATAGCGTGGCCTCCTCAAAGGGCCTGAGCAAGCGGCAGGTGTCACGCATGAGCTGCCAATGGCTGACATCTAAGTTACACAGGGGAGTACCTTTATCCGCTTGTAACATCAGGAAATCGGTGATGGCCTTTCGCTGCTCGTAAAGGCGGTCTAACATGTGTAGGGTTGAATTCCACCTTGTTGCAACGTCGCAGATCAGGCGATGCTGTGGAATTCCGTTCTGCCGCTGCAGCTCAATGAGGGTGTTCTTTGCGGTGTAGGAATGGCTGAAATGCATGCACAGTTTACGTGACATTTTAAGGATGTCTTGCAGTGGGATGGTGGATTTTAGGAACCGCTTGACAACCAGATTGAACACGTGAGCCATGCATGGCGCATGGCACAACCTTCCTTGACGCAGAGCAGACACCATGTTCTTTCCGTTGTCAGTCAACATGGTTCCGATTTTTAGTTTGCGCGGAGACAGCCATCTGTCGATTTCTCTGTTCATTACACTCAGCAGTTCCTCCCCTGTGTGACTACGTTCGCCAAGGCATACCAGGTGCAGCACAGCGTGACACCGTTGCGCCCTGCACATGTGATATGCCGGTCGGGTAATGGGACTTGGCACGGGGGTGGCGGCTGAGGACACGGCGGAAAAAGAGGTGGTAGAGGCGGACATGCTTGCTGGACCAAGGACGTGCAAACGTGGAGGCAAAAGCGTCGTGACCTGTCCAAGTTGCTGGTGCGGCTGTGCCGGCACCACGTTCACCCAGTGGGCCGTAAATGACATGTACTGTCCCTGACCGTAGTTACAGCTCCACACGTCGGCGCTGCCGTGCACTTTGGCAGAGACCGACATGCTCAAAGACTGGCCCACCATCTCTTCTACATGTGAATGCAGGGCTGGCACTGCCTTTTGGGCAAAGAAATGACGGCTTGGCACTCTCCACCGCGGCGCGGCACAAGCCATCATTTCTCGGAAAGGTGCTGAGTCCACCAGTTGGAAAGGGAGGGACTGCAGCACCAGCAACTTGGACAGGAGGACGTTCAGCTTTTGCACCGTCGGGTGCGTGCTCGCAAACTGTTGTCTCTTGGATACGGATTCCAAGAAAGACTGTTGACGGAATCCGAGAAGAGGAGTAGCAGGAGAAGGAGCATCTGAACGAGCGGAAGATGCCAATGAGCGACAACTCCCCTCAGCAGAGGTGTTGGAGCCTTGACTGGCTGATAGAGGGCGATTGACGACGTCGGGTGACGGAGCAAGTAACGGAGCGGGTGATGGAGCGGGGGCTGGGGCAGGCAGAACCGCCGTATGTTTATCACGGTTTTCCCAGGCCACCGAATGGTGACGCTGCATATGCTGACGCAACGCTGTAGTCCCAACATGGGCCCCCTGGCCACGCTTGCATTTCTGGCCACATAGTCGACATACGGCTACGTTTACTTCCTCGGGCGGCTTGAGGAAAAATTGCCACACCACCGAGTAGGAAACTTTGCCCCCGCTACTCTTCACTGGCTGACTGCTACTTCCTCCGTGCGCACCGGCACCACTACTGGCCGTGGTGGTAGGCTGCAGTGGAGCTGGTGCTCTACTCCGTGGACGTTTGGCTCCACTGACACTGATGCGACCCTGCTGCTGTCTCCTGGGCAACCCACCGACTGTTTTGCTCGCTGCCAAGCTGCCACCCTCTTCTCCTGATGATGCGGAAGAAATTGCCTGATGACGACGAGGCTGCCAAGTGCGATCAACCTCCTCATCATCAAGTAGGGTCTCCGCCTCACTACTAGCCCCCTCGGCTGCGTCTGGGTCAGGAGACAGACCTGTCTCTAGACCGGCTACCGAGCCACTCTCCTCGCCAGTACTTGTTCGCTTGGCTGCTGAAAAGGCCGATGTCTCCCCCCGTTCCTGACCGCCCTCTGTTAGCTCTTCCTCACTGTACAGTGGGGCTGAGCCCACAGCATGCGATACTTCGCTTGGTGAGGGAACAGCAAAGGACAGGGGCAGGTAGAGGACACGTGATTTCAGTGGGCTTGCTCCCGGGCCATGCCAACTAACGGTTGTGTCTGACGTACCCACCGACCGTTGGCTGTAGGTGTCAGAGGTGACCTGGGAAGAGGAAGACGACCGAGCCAACCAATCAATGACGGCAGGGTTGTCGGTGGAGACACGACCGCTGGATGACACCGGGAGCACTGGCCTCTGGCTGCGAATACTGCTGCCTCGACCCCTTCCTCTGCTGCCACGTCTGCTCGCTCCTAAAACATTGCCTCCTCTGCCACTCCTCTGCATGTTGTCTGACATACTATTTAATTCAACGATTAGGTGTCCCTGAGTAACAATTCTCTGGCACTCAGTAACAATTCTGTCTGTCCCTGAGTATGAATTCTGTGGCCCTGAGTAACAATTGTGTGTCTGTGCAAGTAACAATTCTGTGTCTGTGCAAGTAACAATTTTGTGTCTGTGAGAGTAACAATTCTCTGGCACTCAGTAACAATTCTGTCTGTCCCTGAGTAACAATTCTCTGGCACTCAGTAACAATTCTGTCTGTCCCTGAGTAACAATTCTGTCTGTCCCTGAGTATGAATTCTGTGGCCCTGAGTAAGAATTCTCTGGCACTCAGTAACAATTCTGTCTGTCCCTGAGTATGAATTCTGTGGCCCTGAGTAACAATTGTGTGTCTGTGCAAGTAACAATTCTGTGTCTGTGCAAGTAACAATTTTGTGTCTGTGAGAGTAACAATTCTCTGGCACTCAGTAACAATTCTGTCTGTCCCTGAGTAACAATTCTCTGGCACTCAGTAACAATTCTGTCTGTCCCTGAGTATGAATTCTGTGGCCCTGAGTAACAATTCTGTCTCTGTGCGAGTAACAATTCTGTGTCTGTGCAAGTAACAATTTTGTGTCTGTGAGAGTAACAATTCTCTGGCACTCAGTAACAATTCTGTCTGTCCCTGAGTAACAATTCTCTGGCACTCAGTAACAATTCTGTCTGTCCCTGAGTAACAATTCTCTGGCACTCAGTAACAATTCTGTCTGTCCCTGAGTATGAATTCTGTGGCCCTGAGTAACAATTGTGTGTCTGTGCAAGTAACAATTCTGTGTCTGTGCAAGTAACAATTTTGTGTCTGTGAGAGTAACAATTCTCTGGCACTCAGTAACAATTCTGTCTGTCCCTGAGTAACAATTCTCTGGCACTCAGTAACAATTCTGTCTGTCCCTGAGTATGAATTCTGTGGCCCTGAGTAACAATTCTGTCTCTGTGCGAGTAACAATTCTGTGTCTGTGCAAGTAACAATTTTGTGTCTGTGAGAGTAACAATTCTCTGGCACTCAGTAACAATTCTGTCTGTCCCTGAGTAACAATTCTCTGGCACTCAGTAACAATTCTGTCTGTCCCTGAGTAACAATTCTCTGGCACTCAGTAACAATTCTGTCTGTCCCTGAGTAACAATTCTCTGGCACTCAGTAACAATTGTGTGTCTGTGCAAGTAACAATTCTGTGTCTGTGCAAGTAACAATTTTGTGTCTGTGAGAGTAACAATTCTCTGGCACTCAGTAACAATTCTGTCTGTCCCTGAGTAACAATTCTCTGGCACTCAGTAACAATTCTGTCTGTCCCTGAGTATGAATTCTGTGGCCCTGAGTAACAATTCTGTCTCTGTGCGAGTAACAATTCTGTGTCTGTGCAAGTAACAATTTTGTGTCTGTGAGAGTAACAATTCTCTGGCACTCAGTAACAATTCTGTCTGTCCCTGAGTAACAATTCTATGGCACTCAGTAACAATTCTGTCTTCCCTGAGTAACAATTCTCTGGCACTCAGTAACAATTCTGTCTGTCCCTGAGTATGAATTCTGTGGCCCTGAGTAACAATTCTGTCTCTGTGCGAGTAACAATTCTGTGTCTGTGCAAGTAACAATTTTGTGTCTGTGAGAGTAACAATTCTCTGGCACTCAGTAACAATTCTGTCTGTCCCTGAGTAACAATTCTCTGGCACTCAGTAACAATTCTGTCTGTCCCTGAGTATGAATTCTGTGGCCCTGAGTAACAATTGTGTGTCTGTGCAAGTAACAATTCTGTGTCTGTGCAAGTAACAATTTTGTGTCTGTGAGAGTAACAATTCTCTGGCACTCAGTAACAATTCTGTCTGTCCCTGAGTAACAATTCTCTGGCACTCAGTAACAATTCTGTCTGTCCCTGAGTAACAATTCTGTCTGTCCCTGAGTATGAATTCTGTGGCCCTGAGTAAGAATTCTCTGGCACTCAGTAACAATTCTGTCTGTCCCTGAGTATGAATTCTGTGGCCCTGAGTAACAATTGTGTGTCTGTGCAAGTAACAATTCTGTGTCTGTGCAAGTAACAATTTTGTGTCTGTGAGAGTAACAATTCTCTGGCACTCAGTAACAATTCTGTCTGTCCCTGAGTAACAATTCTCTGGCACTCAGTAACAATTCTGTCTGTCCCTGAGTATGAATTCTGTGGCCCTGAGTAACAATTCTGTCTCTGTGCGAGTAACAATTCTGTGTCTGTGCAAGTAACAATTTTGTGTCTGTGAGAGTAACAATTCTCTGGCACTCAGTAACAATTCTGTCTGTCCCTGAGTAAGAATTCTCTGGCACTCAGTAACAATTCTGTCTGTCCCTGAGTAACAATTCTCTGGCACTCAGTAACAATTCTGTCTGTCCCTGAGTAACAATTCTGTCTGTCCCTGAGTATGAATTCTGTGGCCCTGAGTAAGAATTCTCTGGCACTCAGTAACAATTCTGTCTGTCCCTGAGTATGAATTCTGTGGCCCTGAGTAACAATTGTGTGTCTGTGCAAGTAACAATTCTGTGTCTGTGCAAGTAACAATTTTGTGTCTGTGAGAGTAACAATTCTCTGGCACTCAGTAACAATTCTGTCTGTCCCTGAGTAACAATTCTCTGGCACTCAGTAACAATTCTGTCTGTCCCTGAGTAACAATTCTCTGGCACTCAGTAACAATTCTGTCTGTCCCTGAGTAACAATTCTCTGGCACTCAGTAACAATTCTGTCTGTCCCTGAGTAACAATTCTGTCTGTCCCTGAGAATGAATTCTGTGGCCCTGAGTAAGAATTCTCTGGCACTCAGTAACAATTCTGTCTGTCCCTGAGTAACAATTCTCTGGCACTCAGTAACAATTCTGTCTGTCCCTGAGTAAAAATTCTGTGGCCCTAATAACGTTTCTGTGGCCCTAAGTAACAATTCTCTGGCACTGAGTAACAATTCTGTCTGTCCCTGAGTATGAATTCTGTGGCCCTAACTAGCGTTTCTTTGTCCCTAAATAACGATTCTGTGGCCCTCATTAACAAGTCTGTGTCCCTGAGTAATGGTTCTCTGTCCCTAAGTAACTTCTCTCTGTCCCCAATTCTCGTTTCTGTGGCCCTAACTCTGTCCCTGTCCCTAGTACAGAGCGGTCTGCCTCTGTTCAATGACTGCAGGCAAATGAAGATTTCCAAAATGGCCGCTATATATACCTCGACCATTACACAGTGCTGGCTGGCTGGCTGCTGATTGGCTGATGCGATCACATGTCGTTGAGGAATGCATTATGGGGCAGCGCGCCTTGTCTGCGCGCCTTCCCCGACATCCCCGCTCCGTCGCCGCACATGTCAGCCGCCATTTTCGGAAAAATTTCGATTCGCGCGTCCGAATTAGGCTGTTTTTCGGATTCGGCACGAATCGAAATTTTTCCGAAATTCGACTCGAATTCCACTTCGGATACTTCGATTCGCTCATCTCTAGTAGGAACATTTGAATAATTATAACATATACATACAGTAGGTACAGTTTTTGTATAACCTGGACTGTAGCTGATTTGGACAGGGTTAAACTAAGTATTCATTAATGCAGAAATGCAGCAGCCATCTTTAATGAGACCACTTTGCAATGCTAATCTGTTGAGTGTTTCCAGTGCAGGGGCCCATCTTTTCTGGGTCAGGAGGACAGTGTTTAGCTGATACTATAGAGTAGGGAGACATGGAGTGTGAAGCCAGCAGAGAGGAAAAAAGGAGAGAGAATCACAAGGTTGCAATGAAGGGGGAACAATAGTGTGTGGCCAGAGTTCGCTGGAGTTATATGATGCTGTACTGCCCTGAGGGCATGTACTGGAAATCAGTTTACTTGCTGGATGCCACGAGTGACTGTGACCATCAGCAGATTCCTGGCCATCAGGAAAGGACCACTGACAACTACTGCTGGGAGGGAGGACTTATTTTACAAACCTACATGGAAATGTCTAGAGTTCAAAGAGTGCCTACTGTGGTGAGAGACCTTTTGGCCACTGAATATTTTTGTTTCTTGGTTCTGTGAAAACGTTCTTCCCCAGTAGGGTTGCTCCTCTTTATTTGGAAACAGTCAAATACCCCTTTGTATTACAAACACTGTACTAGAGAGCACTTTTACCACCTGTAAAGAAGGAAAAGAGGGACGGTCTCAGCAAGATTGAAAGAGAGAGATCACAGCAACTTATTTCCCTCTCTGAGTTGAACTTGACTTTTACTGAATCAGAGCTCATGTCTTGAGACCCAGAAGAGGGTGCCCTGGGTCTGGTAAGAGACTAACATTGCACAATTTAATCTGTTGTCTGCAGTGACCTGTTGTGCTTTTTTTTTCAAGATCCTCAACTTTGCAGGCCAACATTTTTTTTTTCTTTTCCATCATTCACTGGCCAGCGTGATAAAATGGGGACTGTTATAACAAGTTAGGACTGTCTCTACATCCTGTTGCTAAATAAATGCAGTTTAGTTCTGTTAATTATTGTTATTCAGAATACTGCAGGTGTTTACCATATCTCTCAGAGTACCATTATTTTCTTATTGATTGTTTGTATAAGTACATTTGCTTATCCTTTCTTCTCATAGGCTTTGCTTGTTCTAATAAATTCTTTGAAATTTGGCATGTCCGTAAGTGCTGGGTGAGTGAGATGTGTCATCTTCAGGTGTGCAGAGAAATCACCAAACAATTCATCGGCTCCTCTTGGGATAGCGCTACACTTGAATGAATCAAAAAAGGGTAGTGTCTTTTTTTCAACACGTTCTGCAGAAAGACAAAGGTGATCTGTGATATAGATCTCGGTAAGTGTATATTCGAATAAACATTTTATTTATATATATATATACTGTATATATTTGCACATACTGTATATCTTGCATTAATTACCAATTTTTCTGAACTTGCATATGCTATATATTAAGGCCAGTACAAAGTGGATCCCAGTTTTCTCTTTAAAAATTTAATGAAAAAATGCTTTTTACCCACTTAAGTCTGCTGTCACATGTCCCTCACCAATGCCTCTTATGGGAATAGAGACTAATAATCTAGTACAGTAATGTTGACCGTTCCCATTATTGTAATACAGGGGCGGACTGACCATTCGAGCACTCGGGCAGTGCCCGAGGGCCCGGGGTCAGTAGGGGGCCCCATTAGATGCCCCTGGTACCTTTCATTGGCTTTTTCATAGGCTTTTTTGGGTGTTGGCGAGGACATAGGGGCCCCATGATCCCCTAATGCCCGGGGGCCCCATGAGTTGTCAGTCCGCCCCTGTTGTAATATCACCATGCCATTGCATGCACTGCAGAAGCCCACCAATGAACCAAAGGAACATATCCATATCACCAGGCAATGACACCTGAAACAGCAAGTATTTCATTTTTTTTCTAACTAACATCGTAATTAGTTTGGGGGGTAAAGGGTGGGGGGTACAGCTTCATCTGTTTGACTAGAGCTTGGCTGCCCTTAAGCATGTTGGCTCCCCCCTCCCCTCATTCTTCCCTGTTTTCCTTCACTCTCTTTCTCCTTCCTCCCCTCTTTACTCTCCCACTTTTCTCTCCACTGTTTTCCTATTAACTTTCTCCTCTCCCATTTCCCTACTCCCTTCTCCCGTCCCCTACTCCCCCTCATCGTTACGCAGCTCACTAAACCATATTTAGTGGTTGGTTTCCCCTGTATATTTGCATGGTACTTTTCTTTATTGATGTTCAATGCATAAGGTATACTTCACTATAAGAAGCCAAGGCTATTGATGAGCTTATATAGATTGCTATATTACTGTATCCAATTGGCTCATATTCTCCGAGCATGGAAATTTGTCTAACTTTTACTCTTTTATGTTAGATGCAATTTCATGTGCTCTTATATTCTATGCAGTTTTGTATTGATGAAAACCCAATAAATATTTCTTTAAAAAAAAAAAAGCATGTTGGGATCCTTACACATTCCTGACAATTACAGCTAGACCAGGAGAACATCACATTTCTGTAGGTACAACCTGACCATTTTTTTTTAACAGAACAATCAGCAGTTGAATCTACTAACCGCCTTTTCATGCCTACCCTGCAAACAAAAACAGCAAAACTCCAAGCAGATAGTGTTCCTGGTAGGAAGGTAATCCAGAAACCAAAGCAAGTGTGCTAACTAGATAGCTACTGTGTTGTTCACAATTATTAATTTCTCAATTAAATTCTAGTATAGTGCTACAGGTTCTTTAATGTTCTACTTTGATTAATAAATTTAAGCATACATCTATAGCACACCCTCAAAAGTTACTATGTGAATCCCTAAATCGCCTTAAGCACTTCCCTTTTATATTTTAATGTTAGTTTCATGATGGGTCTTGAAATCGGGAAGCAGTGGTGTTCCACTTGAGTGAACTAAACCCGTATTGGTTTCATGGGACCTGATTATCCTAGGGGCATCTGTACTACACTCAGGGAGTATGACCCATGCATTTTCTTACGAATCTTCTACATATCAAATTCCTGATTTTTGGTGTTTAGTTAACTGAATGTAAATGAGGCACCAGCATGCACCTGTTTTTTCCTTGCCCTAAGTTATAGCATTTACAAATTAAGAAACTTAACCTAAAATCACCCAAGTAGGCAACACATGATGAATTTTAAGAAAACTGTTTCCTGATTGTCAAAATTGCAGTTAAAGTGAAATTTCAAGCAAACAGCTAGGTACACAGTTGGAATACAAACATATGTACTACTGTACTGGACAAAGGATTTGGAATTTTGTAAACATTTTGCTAATTCATTTATTGGTTTTATGCTATTCAGCAAATGTGTATTCGTTGAGGATTTGTGCTATTTTTGAGTTTTTAATATTACTCATTATATTTAAATCCTTAACAGGAGGTCTCTGAACTTCCAAAACATGTTGGCTGTACTGTGTTGTCTTCTGTGAACTAATACTATTGTTAATGTTTCTTGAACACTTGGACTGTTTGTTTGGCACTCCCATTGGACTTTGTACATGTGAATCTTCAAATATGGACCCCTTTTTGAGGGACAACCTGTTTTTGTTGAAAGCTGCCTCCATATAGCCACTATGTCTTATTACATGCTGACAAATCTTCTAATAACTTGAATCCAGAACTAAGGGCAAGCTCAATGCTCAGTTGAACCTAATTCAAACTCAACAGCTTTCGGCTGACAATGCTTGCTAAGGAAGCAGCGGGTGCTTGCACTTGCTGTTTCCTTACTAACCACTGACATTACCAGGCTCTTTCACTTACATGGCTTGGAATCCCCGGCCACATAGAGAAATGAGTGAGGATTGTAGGGGGGTACATCATTGGCTAAATATGGCTTCATGGCACCACTATCTCATCAATTCTCTGATATAGCAGATGCAGATATAAAATTTGGCTATGTGTACCACCAAGACTGGTCGTGTGCAGCGGGTCATCAGGTTTTTTTTGGGGGGGGGCAACAGCTGGTGGCAGGTATCATGATTGACAATGGATTTACAAAGAGACCTCTTTGGGGATTTTATTTTATTTTAATAAAGGACTTCTCAAACATTTGGCTGTCTTAATGACATTTACAACAAGAAAATAAATAAATAGCACAGGGACCCTCCAAAGGTCCCCCAAAATACATAGAAGACCCTGTTTTTTAGAAAGAAAAAGAAGCCAGGAATGAAATGTTGTTTGCCTGCAATTTTGAACACTTTTTTTCTCTGTAAATGGAAGCAGCTCTTTCTGTACATCACAAAGATATGCCCTTCCACATACAGGATCAGGACACCTCCAGGCATGTTATTTATGTTTATGTTTCACTTTATGTACTGTCCTTGGGTAAATTAAATTTTTAAAAACATTTTTGCATTGGTAGAGTTTCCCCACGGCATTGCCCCCCCATGCTATTTTCTTGACACCCCCTTGGTTTTAATGGGCTTTGGGTTCGGCATCCAAACTTTGAAGTTTGCCAAAATCTGCTCAAATCAAATTCCAGGGCAGTTAGGCTCTTTCTTAATCTTTTCTTGTTCCAGACATGGGGGTGGGGGATATGCCTTTAGGTTGCTAATAACCAGTGATTCTTTAGGGGTGATGATGAAAATCTGACTGGCAGTAAAAGTAAGTATAAATACAGGAGGATGCCTAGCACAGAGTGGGGTGGTATGGGATTTTTTTTTCTTGCAGATTTACCTTAGGCAAGTCTATCACCAACAGAAGTGTTCTATTTCATGGAGGAGAAGCAACCTGCTTCTGCCAGGCCCTTCAGTGTGCAGGTTAACATTGCATGGCAACAATGAACTGATCTTGGGTAGAGTAATTTTGAAATAATGTCTACAAAATCTAGGAACAGAGCAGCGTTCAGAGCTCAAAAGTTTATTCAGCTTTCTACAACATGGACATATTTAAACAAAGTACTAAAAAGGTTAGTTACTCGGCAATGTCCCTATAAATTTAAACAAGCTACAGCAATTTCTACGCTGTTTCTCAAATCAGGGTGAATTTGCCTTCAACACAAGTAGTGCACATATTATAACTTTACAAAAAAGGACAAGTGCATTTTTTTTACACAGGAATCCTAACACTTCCGTTTAATTTATCATAAAATACTAGTCCAATGACTCTATAGCTCTCTCGAAACCATTAGGCTATTTCTCAGGATTAGTAAGCTATTTTATTGGCCAATGAGAGATGGTTGTTCCTTGCTATTATAACAAAAATTGTTCTATACTAAGCAGAAATACCTTTTTTTGCCATATGGAAAAACTGAATAATTACATCAACCATTCCGATAAAGTTAAATTATACAAGTCAACTTGGCTCCAGAAGGTTTTTCAACACTCTAGCTTTCTTTTCTAATTTTGACTCATGATAGTGTGATGTCATTTTTGAATACTCAAATTGTTATTTAGCAGGCGCAGCTGGACGAATATAATTCTGTCCAGTAACTCAAACCAGGGATGACTTCATTGTTGAACTTTTCTTGTAATGCAAGTCACTGATCTGACAAAAGAACGGGGTTTGGGAAAGAATAGAATAATGATGTGGCTCAGTTGTGAATGCGATCTGTAAGATGTTGTGTTCTACAACCTTTGGACCGTTGCCATCTATGTTCCACAGAAGAATCATCAGTTTATTCTTGACCCAGGACCAGAGCTCACTTAGGTTCCACAAAAACCACTTTTACAGTGACTTTTCTGTGTCCACAAATTTTTGTGGTCACCCAGTTCCATAACATCTTGTAAAGTGTATAAAAGAGTAAAGTGCATAGAGTTGAAAACAACATGTTCTTTATTTCCAGCTTTGCTTACAGAATAGAGAAATGTGTTAATACTGAAACAAAGGGCAGCCCTTTGACCCCCTAAGTTGTGGTCTGTTTGACTGTTCATAAATCCAGGCATTTTCTGACCAAGCATGACAGTGAAATGAAGATAACGTTGCATTCACTTCAAGTGTATGTAAAGCCATTTTTGTAGTTTTGAATATTATTATTATTATTATACAGTATTTATAAAGCGCCAATAGTTCGCTCAGCGCTGTACATTACAGAGGGGAACAGAACATGTGACAGAACAATACCAATACAATGCAAAACATGAGGGGATCGAATAGAGAATAAATAGCTAAAAGACCCCCGTCAGATTATTTTTTGTTATCTGTGTTCCATTGGGGAGATTTCTCTTCACTTTCTTTTCCGGGGCCACAACAGAAAGTAAGAGGAGATGCCTTCAAAACAAACAGATATACCCTCCAAAGCATTCATTAGTTTTTCTAATCATTAGTGGGTATAAATCAACATTGTTTTTTGGCCGCAGAGATGAGAAAATTTGAAGGAGCAGGATTGAATTTTTTCTCAGACAGACAAATTTCTAACAGTGTATGTGGTTTTCATTTAGGCCATTCATTTCCAAATCGAATGTGAAGAGCAAATGAGATTTTGAGCTACTTTTGAACAACAATCAAATGTACTGATAATTTTTCAAATAATTGTTTTTGAAATTCTACTAATGCATACCCAGCTTTGGACAGCTTTTGCCAAAATAGGTTTACCCATTGGCAAATTTCCCCTCTCACCTCCTGTGTCTGTGACAACTCAAAAATGTGGGATTTTCCATCACTCTCTGCACCAAAGACAATAGTCATCAAGACCAACAGTGAAGGGGAATCTCTCCAGTGTGGACACAAATCACAGTTTAAACCTGTCAAATTTTCTAACCCTTCCACATTTTATCCAAAACTTAAAAAAAGGTTTTGGTTTAACATGCACTTTAGAGGAAAACACTTCTCTCTAATATATAGGAGCACATATGTTGAGAATAGAAAGATCATAGATGTACAGATACACAGATAAATACACACCAGTACACTCACACACACACATTAAAAGCACACTAATTTGGCGTGCTTTTATCAATTACGTTTTGCCATTTACGAAATGAATCCAGGCCAATAAAACAATCAGTTGCTAATCATCACATAGAGGAAATATTTTAAATCTATCACAATGAGAGAGTCTGCTTTTTGCCAGCACAGTGTATTATGTATGCTTGTGTGCACATGCAGAGATCCACTTTCCCAGCTCTGACTCAGGAGGGGATACCCAGGAGATGCCTCTTCCTTTCCAAATTTTGACCCAGTGCCTAAATTAGCAGGAGGGACTAATTAAAAGACTCAGCGCTCGTTGTACACGCTGGACTCGGAACGCAAGTCAAGGAAATTACTGAAGATAGCATCTGCGAGAAAATAAATGCTAGATAAATCGGGTGGAATAGCGCTATCTGGTCGGCTGCTCCAGCGCGGCTAATGTTATATAACATAATGAGAACAGGCTATACGGAAAACAGCCGGTATGGAGATTTTCTACAAACAGCTCCATTTTAGTGGCACAGTTTAAATCACTTTGTTAACATGTTGACTTTTTAATCCTTGATAGTCTTCAGAGAAATGGGAAATAGGATTGCATCTTTTATTGCGCTGTGTTTTGCACACTTCTAAAAACCATATAACCTTTTTTTTCTTCGTAAAGTTAACTTTTGGCTTGGTTTTATACCTTTTTGATTATGTTTGTAGCTGAACTCCAAGCAAACAGCTAATACATACAGTTGAAATACATATGTATGAATTGTGTTCCTTACTGAAAGATTTATATTTATTTTCAGCTAATATTGTATTTCAGGCACTCGTGACATGGCCAGGTCCCTGACATTCTCTATAATGAAACCGTATGGCTTGGTCAAGAAGCTCCCATCAACCTCTTAATTGTTGAAAGAAGGAGCAGGAGGTTATCCTTGTTTCTCCTTTCTTGTAAGCATGTTATTTCTATTAGACTAACAGTGTAAACAAAGAGATGACCCAGAGCCATTGGTCAGAGGACTGATTTCACTTTATATCCTGCACAAAGCAACTCTGTTAGTTCTTTCAAAATCCCAATACCAGCTCTCTTTAATAGAAGAGTTAAGAAAAATACATCTGTTATTACAAGGAGAGGTGAGTATATTACATATATTACATGGATCTATTACAAGGGGACATGAGTTTAATAAGTCTGGTGTTAAAAGGATTTGTCACTGGACATGTTTAAAGACCTAACAGGGACACTTTAACAAAAGATTTTTAGTTGGCTATGGGCTGGGTGGCTAATTCATACCCACTGATATACAGTTGTGCTCAAAAGTTTGCACACCGTGGCAAAAATCATGAAATTTTGGCATTTATATTGAAAATATTACTTATTGTGCCAAAAACTGCCTTTATTTAAGGATAATGGTCATATGAAGCCATTTATTATAAGATAGTTGTTTGGCTCTTTAACTCATAATGATAACAAAAATCATTCACATGGCCCCAATCAAAAGTTTACATCCCCTGGAATGTTTGGCCTTGGTACAGACACACACAGGTTAAAATGGCAATTAAAGGTTGAATTCCCACATCTGTGGATTTTAAAATTGCATTTAGCTTCTGTGCTTACATAGTCAACTAGTTTGTTAGCTCTCATGCGGATGCTCTGAGCAGGCTTGTTATTGAGCCCGAACAGAACTATCAAAAGACCTGCGTAGCAAGGTAATGGAAATTTATAAAGATGGAAAAGGATATAAAAAGATATCCTGTTAAATCACTTATTAAGAAGTGGAAAATTATGCGATCTGTTGATACCAAGCCAAGGTCAGGTAGATCAAGAAAGAATGCAGCCACAACTGCCAGAATAATTGTTCAGGATACAAAGAAAAACCCACAGGTAACCTCAAGAGAAATATAGGCTGCTCTGGAAAAGGGTTTTTTAAAGCATGGACAACTGTCCTGGAGACAGCTGGCTAAGAGGGGAATTTTCCTAACTCTGGGAGATTTCTTCTATCTTCATGTTGCATCCCTGGGATAATAAGTGAATTTCCCCAATAATACACAGACAGCAAATAAAGAAAGACAGAAAGAAATAATCTGGAAGGGGCTTTTAACCCTTCTATACTCTATCTAAAGTAAAAATGAAAAGCTATACATACACTTTAAAGTATATGGCATGCCTTGATAGGAAAAGTATACATGTGTAGCCTACGCAGCCCAACACCAATGTGCTGGCAGTTACTACTGTAACTTGATCATGTGACTTTTTATTCTTCTCTATCTCTTCAGTATAGCAGGGCAACTGGGTGAGATGAAGTCACATCTTGTCTGTTGATGACATAATTGGGTCTCAGACTTCAAATCCTAGGTCCCCTTGCGGTGCTTCTCACTGCTAGGCTGTAGATATTGTACAGTACTTACATGTTGACAACAGAAAGAGGTCAGTGGAAGCACTGGTGTGCCTACATTGTCATCTGTGGAGGACATGCTGTGGGGGGGTTAAAAAATATATTTATTTCTGCAGTAATTTTGCAGAATTGTCAGACATTACAGAGACAATGCTGACAGGGTATGCTTTACAAAATACTGCATAAAGGGAGCAAACATTTTCATTCCTTTAAACCCAATTCCGGGCCCCACCCCCCATTGGAGCACCCTAACTTCCAGGACAAAAAACTCCCTACAGATTCACTTTTTACAATTGTCTTTTATCAGGTCTAATGACATCACATATCCTCTTCCCCCTGTGTGGATCCTTTCTTTCTCCTGTGAGTCCAAATGCCAGTAGCAGAGCCTTACCCATATGGAAGAAAAATATATTTGAAATATATTTAAAAAATATTCTTCCCAAATATATTGCCATATATTTAAAATACTACAATTTTGGCCATATTCAATATATTTAAAAAAAAAAAAAAATATATATATATATATATATATACACTGCATGTTGAAATGTGTTTTTATTACAAAATATATGAAAATATTTTTTAAAATACATTTCAAATATACTGTATGTCTTTAAAAATACAAATCTACATTTTTGGAATGCATTTACAAATATATGTTAAAGTTACTTGTTTACATGTTAAAAAAAATCTGATAAATATATATTTTTAAATTATTATTGGTATTATTAAACAAAGTTCTAGCTCATAGCTTCTCAACCATTGGCATTCATATCTCTAGAAGTGCTTCAACTTCATACAGCAATTTTGTTAAAGTGAGTTTAAATAGCTAACATAAAATAAATTGACTCAACAATGTATCTTTAGTTAGAAAAATAAAAATATAAGGTATTGTTTAGAGTACTGACCTAATGCCATACATGGCTCAATTTTCATTGCTTTAAGCCCAAATAAATTGTTTCCTCCATCCACGCTGATAAACATGCATGGAGGAATCTCCACTGCCAACTGATTGGATGCAGTCATGGTTCAGTTGATAAGTTTCCATCTGGCTCAGTGGATTTTTAAAGTGATATTAAAGACAATTGTAAAAAAATATAAAAAATAAACATATCATACTTACCTGCCCTGTGCAGTGGTTTTGCTGGTCCTCTGTTGGTGTTCCTGGCCCCTCTTTCCTGACAAGTGTCCCTGAAGCAAGCAGCTTGCTATGGGGACACCCAAGCAGGCTCGTTCCTGAGCCACTGCCCCGACCCCTCTCTCTTCTCATTGGCTGTGATCGACAGCAGCAGGAGCCAATGCTTTCCCCGGAGAGCAGAGGCTCTCGTGCAAATCCTGGATTGCGAAAAGCATTAAGTATTAGGGGGGCCGAGGGGGGGCGCTGCTTCACACAGAAGTTTTTTTACTTGCATGCATAGAATGCATGAAGGTAAAAAACCTTAAGCCTTTACAACCACTTTAAATCAAGTTTTGCTGAGCTGAATGGTGCTAGCATGGTCACGTATGAATGCTTCTTCATAGAACACTCCAACAGATGTGAGAAAGGGCCGTAATCCCGCCCCCCCCACCCCCCCGAAAAACAGAAGAGAGTACTTATATCACTCTTTTTGTGCAAAGGTACACTCCATTGTCAAGCCATATCAAAAAAGCCATCCATTACAATAGTAATTTTCCTAAGGCTGACAATAAGTTAACACCTACAATGAAACACCCACAATAAATCCCTCAGAGCTTGACAAAACATGTTGCCAAAATTTCTATAATTGCAACATTTGCAATTCTATGATTACACTGGTGAGTTTTAATTCCACCTGCACCCTGGTAAACAATCATAGATCATTATTAGATAGTTAGATCATAGACATTATTACAACTGCAGCACAGAACACGATCACTGAAAAGGTTAATAAACTATACAGAGAGTGGAACTAGGACAATGTACTTCTGAGAAGGGAAGCATATGGGATGTTTACATTAGACAGGGTGAACCCTAGAGATTTAAACACAGCATTTTCATACACGTATTATTTTTGGATGATCATAACATCAGTGTGATGCACAGATCTTTATTCAGTATGCAGATATTTTGTTTATTTGTATTTTTGTCTTTAATGTTTATGGTGTTAAACACCTCTTTTCTCTTAATTAGTCAATTGCTTAGGGGCTTTTGGGTAAGACAAACACTAATTGGGGTATTTTGTGTCTATGTTAGTATTATTGTCAACCGTAATAGATTATTATTTCTTTGTCATGCCTGTTTTTTGTATTTTTCTGATTTGTAAGCCTGAGCTTACATGTGTTTTGATGGCACGTTTCTAGGTCTCCTCATTTTTCCATGTCACTCTTTTCTTTTTCCCCCTGTCAATCCTCTTTCCAGCTCCTTCTCTCCCTCCAATCCTTTATCCCCATACATTGCATCCATGATACAAAGGGAGAGGCATGTTGGTTAGTAATGTCAGCTTACAGAGCGTTGACACTACACATGTTGGTGACATCTCCAGAGATTGACCATACTTCCCACTGAGGAAGACACCTAGTAATCGTGAGGTGGATCTGGTATAAAAGCGTTCTTAGACTCTTATGTATATATGAGAGTCATATGGGTCTGGTAAGCAGATATGGATTTCTCGTTTAGGTGATGGTGCACAACGATTGGTGATCATATTAAGAAGTCTTATCATAATGGACTTTTTTCTTTATTAATTTTTAATATAAATTTTTCACTTGTCCAATCTACTTACTTTTTTCTTTATAATCATGATCGCAGCACTTGGTAATTATATACAGTATAGTTTGCTTTGAAAAATATCTCATGGTGTGCTAGCAGCTCTTAGTGGATATTTCTACTCACAAGTGTGGATACCTTATATATATATATGTATATATATATATATATATATCAGGGGCGGACTGACAACTCATGGGGCCCCCGGGCAATAGGGGATCATGGGGCCCCTGTGTCCTTGCCCAAACTCAAAAAAAAAAAAAAGCCTAGGAAAAAGGTACCAGGGGCATCTCATGGGGCCCCCTACTGACCCCAGGCCCTCGGGCAGTGCCCGAGTTTCCAAATGGTCAGTCCCTGATACACTATATATATATATATATATATATATATATATAAATATATATATAGTGTTTGTTGCCATGATATTTCTTATTCTATATTTGTTGGTGTAATATGGAGGGAATATGACATCATGATTATGTCATATCATAGGAATACTAGTGACTTCTTATTCTTTAGCCCTACAGGACAGAGGTCCAGTTCTAGATAAAGCTGCTGAGGCCCTTTGTTTCTATACCAATAGTTTGGAGACCATTATACACAATTAAAGCTTTACAGGCAATGGATGGAATTACACTTCACAGGGTACTAAATACATTTTGCAGGTATGCAGCTATGAATGGAGAAGCGCTGCAGGGGTTTTGTGACACATTATGGCATTTTGTATGCTGCGTGGGCTGGTCTGGATTGGTGTAGTCACTAATACATTCGGAGAATGTTTCCACACTTAATAATGGTTGCATAGGGAAGTCTATACTATACTGCAAATCAATTTAGAATTGTAAATTGTTATTACATTTTTAGGTTAACAATCTAGGAGACCCAATGAAGAACAAGGATGTTACAAATGTTAGGATACATTATTCAATTATGACTTATAGTATATACCCAAACAGAACATCCCATTTTTTTTATTTTTTTTTATTTTATGCATTTATTTATTTATATTAATTTATTTTAATTAATAATTTTATTTTAATATATATTAGCGTATTAGAGCTTCACAAATATTATATATATATATATATATTTTTTTATATATATATATATATATATATATATGCACTGTATATTCCCCAAGCGGAGCAGAATACTGTTTATTTGGAAGTTGTTTTCCTTCCTGTACTGGAAAAATGAAAAGTTTCTATTTACAAAAATAACATTTCAGAGTTGTGCAGGGTCACGCTGGTGGCTCAGATCAGGAAATGAATGGGAATGGGTCACTGACTGGCAGAATAGAATTCGCCTTGTCTCCATAATTAGGATCAGCAGTTTTCTTACCCAACACAAGGAAAAAATTCATATTGGTGGCCATAGCTGTCAGTGGCACCCATTGATTACTGAGCCTTTTTTTTATTGACACCTTTAGACTAAAATCACTTATTTTCTGTTCAGCACTCTGTATTTGTAGTTTGTATCTGTGCTATCTGTGCACAGGGGCAAGCAGATTTTTTTTCTCCCACAGACAAGTGGTTCCAGGGATATAAATGTCTCATTCTTCTGGGTCACTTACCCTCATCTGCTGAGTTTACCCAATGGCTATTAAGGGTACATTCAAACCTGCATTTCTGGCTGACAACGGGCACATGCGAGAAAATCAGAGGGGGGTCCCTGCGATTAGCTGCAGGAGGCAGCCCCATTGAAAGCAATAGGAGGCCTCCAGCTCTCGCAGCTAATTGCAGCCACTCGCATGTAATCGCTATGCAAGTGATCAGCCCTGGGCTTAAACAGCCTGCATCCAAGGCCAATTACTCTCAGGTAATCGCCCTATAGCTATTACATGCGAGTGGCTACATTAGCTGTTGGAGCTGGAAGCCTCCCATTGCTTTCAATGGGGCTTCTACCCGCTGCTAATTGCTGGGGCCACCTATTGAATTGTATTGTAACTGTACTGTCTACCTTTATATTGTAAAGCACTGTGAAAACTCTTTGTGATTTATAAATCCTGCATAATAATAATAATACTTCCCTGATCAACAATATGTTGAAATGTTATTGGCTGTTGCTAACAATTATGGAAATTATTGTTTTCTATTAAGTATATGTGGACATGATTGATGATTGATGATGGATTTACATCAGGGGACAATGTTTACATGTTTTTTTTATTTAAGGACTATATGTGGTATTTGTCGTATATGTAGTGGGGCCCACTTACTGTAAAGGGGGTTTCCAGATCCCTTTAAGTTCCCCCCTACAAAACCCCGGTTCTCTTGGCAACCAGATGTGAGAAAGAAGCTCTTGTCAACATTGGGACAAGGTGCCTTTCAAGGTGTAGAGGCTTTACTGCAACATCCCCCCTCACAGTGTTGAAAAGCATTTGGCCTGGTTTTATACTGGAAGGGGGGCTTTATGCTTAATGCCCCCCTTTCCAGATCACCAAGGCTGCGTGTCTGGATAAGGGTCTGCTTTTTTTTTTATTTTTTAATATGTGTTTTCCCTTTAAAAAAATAGGGTCAAATGGCATGGGGTTCCCTTCAAAATTCATACCATGCCATGGGTGGCTGGTAAAGGGATGGCATCAAGTGATTAACCCCCCTTCCCCTTCCTGAACCTTACCAGGAGACATGGCTTTCCACATTGGGTGTGTACCTGATAAAGGGGGTAAAGGCCAAGTGGTTCATCAAGTCTGATCCATTTTTGTTTATTTATACATTTTTTTGGTGTTTTTTTTTATATTTTTGTCTGAGTATATACCTATGTTTGTCCCAAGAATATTTGAATCCCTATACTGTTAACTGATTCAATACCCCTGATGGGAGTGTATTCCAAGCATCAACTAATCTTTCGGTAAAATAATACTTTTTAACATTAGTTTTGAAGTTTTCTCCTGCTAGTTTGAGGGCCTGCCCTCTTGCTCTTGATCTTGGCTATTGAAAATACTGCCCTCTTGAACCTTATTCACCCCCCTTGATGTATATAAAGGTTTCAATCCCCCTCCCCTTTCCCTTCTTTCCTCCAGACTGTACATAATAAGTTCCTGAAGTCTCTCCTGATATGTTTTATCCTTGAGACCTTTCACCATTTTTGTTTCCCATCTCTGGACTCGTTCTATCTTATTAATATCTTTTTGTAGGTGAGGTCTCCAGAACCGGACACATTATTCTAAATAAGGTCTAGGTAAAGATCTATATAGGAGAATCATAAATCCTTCTTCCTGCTGGTGACTCCTCTAGTGATAACTACAGATCTATATAAGGAAAATAGGACCTCCTTACTGCTGCTGGTGACCCTTCTAATGATGCATTTTAGCAACTGATTTTGCTTTTCCCACTGCATAACCACTGTGGGGTAAATTACTAAAGGCAAGTAGATGCTCGCCTGCAGGACTTCTCCTGAGCCTCTCCCATCCTATGGAATTTCCTACTCCAATCTGTCCAACTGTCTCCTACTCTGTCCACTTTTAGGTGATCCCTGAAAACGTTTCCTTTCAGAGAGGCCTATCTTGTCTCCACCTTAAAACTGTACATGTGTTTTCTCTATTGGTTCATCCCCAACAGTTATTACCTTTTGTATCACTTGATCCTCCCTGTTTAGATTGTAAGCTCTAACGGGCCCTCTGATCCCTCCATTATTCAATTGTATTGTAACTGTACTGTTTGCCCTCACATTGTAAAGCGCTGCGCAAACTGTTGGTGCTATATAAATCCTGCATAACAATAATCATAATCGTGCACTTTGCAAGGTGCAGTTGCACTCTGCAAGTGCAATTGTTCCAGGACTTAGAAAATGAGCAGAAGCTCTCCTGAATTTTATCATCCAATCATGTACAAGCAAAAATGCTGTTTTTTTAACATTTTCCTGGGGTTTTCTTTGCAAAGTGAAGCTTTACCTCATTTACTAAGCTCTGGAGAAACTGCACTTTTGCAAAGTGCACAGTCTATTTGCCTTTAGTAAATCAATCCCACTGTTTGCTCATTTTTCAGTCATCTGAAAAAAAGTACTCCCAAATGTTTTTCTCCTGTAGTGCTGGCCAACACTTTACCCCCAATACTGTAGTCAAGGGAATCTTTTCCCCTAGGTCAGTAGCTGATACTGAGCTCTATTGGTATAAAGCCAAATTAATAGTGACCAGTAAAGTATTAAAAATTAGCAAGGATGATGACAATGTTATCCAGAGTAAAAAAGGATTTTATTATCCACTTGAAAGGAATTAAAACCATTGTTCATAGTCATATGTCCAATGTAAACAAAGGAAAAAGTGGGTGGTATAGCCCAAATGTGTGAATGTGGTCGATAAAATTGGCTTACTACTGAGGAAACAGGTACATCCGGACCAAGGTGCAGGATTCGGTGAAGAGGAATCCTGTGGGCTGCTCGGCTGGAAAATAGGTCGTCAACTGTGAGAAGGTACCACTCACAGAACACGATGCTGCCTTGGATGTCCCCAGAACTTGCATATCAGAAATGACATCTGCGCGTGCCAGAAGTGACGTCAGTGAAGCGCAGAAACTGGCAGATTGACTCTAATGGATGGACAGAGAAGCAAGAGTGCCTGGGCCGGACCACAACAAGGCCTGGTTGCTATGATGACGCGTTTTGCACAGATACATGCTTTGTCAAAGCACCAGGTCTTGCTGTTCACTGACGTCACTTCCGGCACGCGCCGATGTCATTTCCGGTGAGTGAGTTCCAGGGACATCCGAGGCAACATCCTGTAGTACGTTCTCACAGCTGAGGACCTATCTTCTGGCAGAGCAGTCCTCAGGATTCCTCTCCACTGCCTCCTGCACCCTGGTTCGGATGTACCTGTTTCCTCAGTAGTAAGCCAATTTTTTTACCATATTCACACGTTCGGGCTATACCACCCACTTTTTCCTTTGTTTACATTGGACATATGACTATGAACAATGGTTTTAATTCCTTTCAAGTGGATAATAAAATCCTTCTTTTTTACTTTGGATAACATTGTCATCATCCTTGCTAATTTTTAAAACTTTACTGGTCACTATTAATTTGGCTCTATACCAATAGTGCTCAGTATCAGCTACTGTTCTATTCATATATGTCTCCTACTGTTTATTGAGCAGATGTGGTTTTAGCCTTCACAAGCTACGAGACCTTATTTTTGGTTACCAGCGCCCAAGCAGTTTGTCGGTTTCTTTTCCCCTAGGTGCAAACTTATTTCATCTACACAGTATTGAAACCAAAGCTTCATCAACATTAACCAGGGAGCTAGCATTCTCAAAAGAAGAGTTCAGCAATGGCAACCACTATTATTCTCCCATGACATTGGGTCCCATAACCAATGATTTTCCACCGATGATTTTTCAATGAAAGCACATACCTTAAAAAAAGGAAAAATGATTTCTGCAATGCCTATGAAAATACTAAACACTGATCTCGCCTTATGTGTGAAAGGTTCACTTTAAAGTAACCTTCTCAGTTCTGAAATCCTGTGCACGGCTGTTCGTGAGCATGCTATGCAGAGCATGAATAGAACATGTAATCATGCTGCTTTCTCTCTCGCTCTTTTTAAATGTAATATTTAGAAGAGGCAGGCAGCATCGTGTAGTCAGACATTAGAAAGGTTCCCCAGTGAGGGCTGTATCATTTGGCTAGCTATCTCCATGCAGTCCCTTCTGTAGCCTCCGCCAGATGCCAGGAGCTGATCCCAGCTGCCAGAGGGCTCAGCACAAGGTTAGATTGAGCAGAGTGGGTGGGTTGACGAAGCCACTCTCAGGAGACTCTGCAGAGGGGAAGGAACTAGAAACAACCACTTAATATCTATTTAGAAACAGGGAGCATTTGTGAAAGGCATCCCCATTACTGCTAAAAAGATGCAGATTTGGTGAAATAATCATGTGTATGGCTGCAGGCTATTTCTCAACTTCCCTGTTCCTTTACAGTTGTGAAGGTATTAGTGTAATACACAAAGCAAGGCCAGGCTTATGTTGCTTAGAGGAAGCCCCTAACCACACTCCACCAAGTGCAACAAAAGAAACTTTGAGTTGGGGGAGCTGAACATTGACAGCTCATCTGGAAAAGCCAGAAAACAGAATCCTTTAGGCTGGTTGCAGGGTGCAGAAAGCAAAGCAAATGTGAATGTTAAATTAGCTGAACATTTGCAAGGGAATTATTACAAATAAATCACCGAGCTTCTTCCAGCAGAAGTTTTCCTTTGTTTTTTGTGCTAGACAATGACAAAGGGTTAATATGCCCAAGACGAGTGCTATTGTGTTGGATGGTTCTTGTCTGTTTTGCAACAAGATCATATGAAGGCCACTAAGAACGAGTCCTATCTGCAGTACAGAACAGAGGTAGTGCCCATCTGTACAGGATGCTGGGCTCCATTTGTCATCATGGAATTGGTAAGAGCTATGGAAGGTCCTGATGTTCTGCTATCCTTTTACTTAACGTTACTTAAATGGGCCATGGACTTTCACTGATGCTAAAGGGCCGCTATAGTGTACCTATATATCTTTGTTCTACAAAAAATAGTGGATGTAAACCTCAGACATGAAATATATACAAAGCATATCCCTCTATAGTGTGTACTTGTCTCAATTAGGAGCACTAAATGTCATTTATGTCTGATGCTTCATTCCTCTGCTATCAGAATGAATCACTTCTGATGATTTTTCCTGACACCAAGAGAACACTTTTGACAGGGGAGGGACCTCCAGCAGATTGACAACCTAAGCTCTGTTCCTGTGAGCTGTGTGGAGGGGGTGTGTCCCTTCCCTCCAATCAGCTCTCAGAGCTCTCCACACTGAACTCTGCAGAGTGTGACTTCAGCTCTCCGCCCTCTTTTTCCGAAAGCTCAGAGAAGCTGTATAAATTCTTTACTTTAAATGGATGTAGAAAAGAAAATACTGAAGATAAACAGGTCCAACAAATGTAGGGGAATTTGTTTCATCTCTGAGGCCAGTCACTTCACTGGGTATATATAAGGGTTTATAACCGCTTTAAGCCCCGGTTCACACTATGAATCACACAGGAATGACCAGCACATTCCTGTGCAATTCATATGGGATTCAGTGTGGTGCGTTTTGAGGCCATACATTTTGAATGGGCTCAAATCGCCCTGCATTGCACCAAACGTTGTGCATGAACTACGTTTGGAATCACACTGCAACTGGATTGCGTGGTACTTCTGTACCATGTGATCTGGTGCAGGCAAACACACTGCATTTGCGACCTACATTTGGGGTGCAGTAACCTAACATTGACACCTGCTGCAGGTCGCAGGTGTAGTGTGTTTGGAATGCAGTGTAGAAAATGGATCGCAGGTTTCCCACACCACATTCTAGTGTGAACTTAATCATAATACATGATTCTCAGAGTATTATAAGTAATAAAGAAAAAACACAGCAATAATTGTCTCCTCTCAGACACCCCGGGGGTGGGGGTGTTAGCCAAGAGTGTCACAGGTATAAAGGATGTTTTGCTAAAGCAGAAATCAACATTAAGTATTTTTAATCTGTATGCTACCAGCATTAGCAAATAGATAGGAAAGTATATTATATTTACTTGTTGAAACTTTTTTTTACATTGCTTCCTGGTTAATGGCCTAGGCCAAAATGATGTCATACATCCCAGGAGTCTTCATAGACATTTTTTTCTTCATGTAGAGGAAGGGAGGAAGGGCTTTCTCAGAACACCCTCCTGGTTGCATGCCTGAGCTAAGGGCAGATGGAATCCAGAAAAGTAAATTCTACATGAATCATCTGTCCTTATTCAAGATTGCCATAGCTAACAATGCTAGGTTGGTGATTTCTCAGGAAAAAATAAAAGCATGGAGACTTAGATGGATGAGGGAAGTTTGCTTTGAATACTAAAAGTAAATTAAATAGCAGCTTGTGGTGCTGAGATACAGTTTATTTTCACTTTCATTTCCTCCTCTGTCTCTAATTTAAACCTAAGAGTCGTACGGAGGAAGAAGGTGGGAGCTACTGCTTTGACTCGCTCACTTGGGGATCAATTTATAAAGCACTCACTTGGGGATCAATTTATAAGGAAGTCAGTGGACGAATGTCACAAGTATTAGCCAAGCCATCATTAGTTCTCACAGTATTTTGCCTAATAAGTTAATTTGCTATGATCGTCTGTTCCATCTAGTTACTAGGGTGGCATTTTTCTGAAAGATCCCAACCGGGAAAATACCCCATTATAGGAAAGTACAGTGGAAATTCATGATAGCTGGGTGAATAGAATTTTTTATAAACAGATCCCAAAGTATTTACATTTCAGATTGTGCTATTGAGCCCTGTAAACAACAGGCTTTTTAGAACAGGAGGTAAGGGAAAAAAGTGAAAACGTGCAAAGGGGCCTAAAGTTTTAATTCCTATTAGGAAAGGGGGGTGAAAATTACCTGACTTAATATATATATATATATATATATATATATATATATATAACATTTTTATAGTACTGATCATAATACGTAAAACGATTATGTATTCCCTTGAATAATCTACATAATAATATAAATATCCCTAAGAATGTGTATCAGTAGAAGTGGGCACACCTAATGCTGCTTACTGTATATTTCAGAATTCACAGCGATAGGCTTGCAAATGAAAATTCCAGCCTAGTATGGTGATGGCATGTGGGCTCCTGTCTTGGTCTGCTGTACCATATAAATAGCTCAGCTACCTAAGATGCTAATAAAACAGAGGAACGTGGGTCGGAACAGGGGCGGACTGACAACTCATGGGGCCCCCGGGCAATAGGGTATCATGGGGCCCCCGTGTCCTCGCCCACACCAAAAAAAGCCTATGAAAAAGCAAATGAAAGCTACCAGGGGCATCTCATGGGGCCTCCTACTGACCCTGGGCCCTCGGGCAGTGCCCAAGTGTACGAATGGTCAGTCCGCCCCTGGATCGGAACAATTAATACAAGGTTTTCTGAGATTGATTAGTGCTGTTACCCTTAGGGATTAAAGTTTTCACTTTACTAAAGGAGCAAGAAGGACATTTGCTTAGCGCCTACTGGAAAACAGCACCCACTAGCAGACATATCTGTGTAGAAGCCTCTAAGCTGATGATTTACAGCACTTAGAGACCTGGAAAGGTTAGTGTCTTCATATTTTAGAGGGGAAATAAGATTTTTTCCTTAGATTACAAATGTATCCTCTGAATAATTCCAAAATAGTTTGCAGCACAGAAACAAGTTAATGCTTTAACCATACTTCAAGGATAAATCCTAAATAAAATTTCTAAACTGAATCTTAGCACTTATTTTATCGCCTTAAAAACTAGGAGTCCAGGAATCCGGCATAATGTATTATACATACATAAAGATATTACAAAATAGTAGTGCTCTCAAGAAAATCGAAACACTAGGGAAGATTGAATCAAGCAGAGTTCAGTTTGCTAAACGTTCACCAAACACTTGAAAACATTTTCAAACCCCTGAACATAATGCCCAAACCTGGAAGAGGTCCATAGGATCTAAATCCTTTTTCTGGTCTTTTGCAAGAACAATTGCAAGTGTTTGGTCAAAAAGGATTTAAAGGGACTTTGGGTTCAGATATTCTGAATTTCTGATAGGTGCAGGTTTTCTAAAAAAAAATTGGCTGAACCACAACAGATCAAACGTTTTTAGACGTCCACTCATCTCTAGTGGCAACAAATACGAACAAGATTTTTAGGAAAATCAAACCAGGACTTCAGCACTGCATAGTAAGAGTGCCATCTACGCTAGACTCTGGGACAGCTGGTTGTCCATCATTGATTGCTTCTTCACCAAGTGTATCCACCAAAGTGTATTCTCTATAACAGGGGTGTCAAACCTAATTTCATCATGGACCGCATCAGTATTATGGTTGCCTTCAAAGGGCTGACTTCATCTTAAAAATGCATCTACTCTTTAACATATTAAATAATTGCCTCTGGATTGGATTATTACTGGTTTTTGTAATAATTTAACACTTAAAGTGATACTAAAGTCTTGTTTTTTGTTTTAAATAACTAAATACAGTTGTAGAAAAAAAAACCTACACTGAATGGGACTTTGAAGGCATTTGTACATAAATATATAAACTCTTTATTTTTCAAACAATTCCATAAAATGATTGCATATCACGCCATTAATACAAACAATGATATTGTACATGTTCTTAGATCACCATTGGAGGATATCATACAATAACTGCACAATGATCCTGGGTAATTCCAGTGTGGCTCAACCCTCCTTTTCAACTGGCATAAAATTATATTATTCTCATAATAATTATAATTAGATGTTCAGAAAACCCACCCCTACTTACAGAAGATGTCAAGAGCCCCCTCATCACCAGAAGTCAAGAGTGCCCCACCCTAACTTATATCACAATGCTCCCCCTTACCTTGTGCTGCTGCTGGGCAGAAGCTGGAGGCAGAGCTGGGAAACAGAAAGTGCAGGGTCTGGAGGAAGACCAGAGGAGGGCTGGAGTCAGCTGCCGTAGTCTGCTGAATGCTCAGACCAGGGGAGGTGGAGATGAGGGCATGTTGCAGTTGCACAGAGAGGCGCAGGATCTGTAGGAGGAATTCTGTCCTCCTCTCTGCTGCTGACTGCTGAGACACGGTGGAGGTGGAGACGAAGAGGACACCACAGCCGCAGAAAAGGTTTGAGGGCCACATGAAATGTCCTGGCGGGCTGGTTTCAGCCTCCGGGCCTGGTGTTTGACACATGTGCTCCACCTGAAGTTGTCACCATCTGTAAAGTGCTCTGAGAGATTACCACCTAGGTAAATAGAAACCCAAGAGGAGGGGATCAAAACAACTTTTTGTATCCCTAAGTATAGGTCTAGTCTTCTGCAACCTATCAATGATCTGTAGACACATATTTCAAAACCCTTTAAGACCATGTAAAGCCAAACTTGACTTGTTGAAATGTGAATATAAATTTCCCTGTTGTACAAAGGCAGAGCTGTGTATGACGTAACACAATGTGATAATCCAATTCAGTGTTTTCCATTCAGTTTAATTTGGCTATCATTTTGGAACAAATTAACAAAGTTTTTAAGTTGTGTTGTAGACTAAAAGAACATCACTGTTATCAGCAGCTGTGAGGCTGAATCAAATATAAAAGTCAAACGTAGCGAGTTAGAAATTCACCGATCTCAAATCGGCATTGGGTTCATTTATCTGAGGGTCTCCAGCAAGAACTGTCTGCATTTGAACTTAGCAACCACCTGAAGCTCAAACCTTCATTTTCCAACTGTCATTTTTAAGTGCAGACTTCAGTTTGATGTAAGTAAAGTAGACAGTTCTAATGAACTGATAAATGAGTCATATATTTAAAATGAATCTTACTCAAGGTTGAACTTTTTAAAATAAAAGTCCTGTCTGAAAGCAGACACCCCAAGATGACTGGTATTACCTTTAAACCTAAATTCTAAGCACACAAACTTTCATTTAAATATATCTTCAAGAGCCACAAAGGATATGAATCAACTTTGTGCACACTAAATGCCACTGCAACCCCAGATATTACCTTGTAAATGTACCAATGACATCATTATCAACATGCTGTACATAGCTTGTAGCCAGGAGAGCTGTGGGAGGGACTCAGCAGATCCACCCACTACAGACTGTTTGCAGAAAACTATAGGAGGGGGACCAATCACCCTAGAGGAAGCTCCTGCTTTCACACTGAATTACTCCACAGATCTGAAAGAAATACACAAAGCACCGGAATACTAACAATATGGACCTGGGACTCCCGGTTACAGGTCACCTGATCGTGGTGATAGCCTCTGATTGACTATCACAGTGATCAGTCACTGTGCAGCCCGCCCCTGTGTTTGTTATCTCTCTGAGTGGGGAAGAGAAACATTGTTTCTCTCTCTCTCTTTCATGCAGGAAATATGTTAACAAAAGTGTGTAGTACAAAAAAAAGAAAGATAAAATACCTAGATCAATGCTAGAACTAGATCAGTGCCAGGGTTATTGTTAGGGTCAAGTAAAGGTAAAAGGTCAAGGTCAGGATCAGAGGCCAGAGTCAAAGGTCATGATTAGTACATTTTGGAAAGGATTTTTTTTTTAAAGCATTTTTAAAAGTAGTATCAGTGGCAGTTAGTGTCAGAGTCAGTTAGTGTCATTGTCAGTTAGTGTCAGTGTCAGCTAGCATAAAAAAAACAATGTGGTATTGTTGCAATCGTCAAGAGCAGGAAAATTTATCTTGTGTTGTTCTTTGGAGGTAGGTTATGGTAGTAGGAAGAAATATACAGCTAAATTTAAAAAAACATTTTTTTTTTTATAATTATTTTGGGCCAGTTTGACCTTCATAATAAAAAAATAAAATATCTGTTACCATTTCCCACCAAAGGAAAGCCCGATTTGTCTTAAAAAAACAAGGTATAATCCACCTGGGTATACAAAGTAGCTGTATATGTACAGTTTTACTAACAGATGTCAAAGTTGCAAATTGTGTTTGGCATATGGATTTGTTTTACCCTCCCACATGGAAGAAAAATATATTTGAAATAAAAAATATTCTTCTTCCCAAATATAATGACATATATTGAAATACTACAATTTTGGCCATATTCAATATATTTCAAAATATATTTCAATATATATATATATATATATATATATATATATATACTGCATGTTGAAATGCATTTTTATATATTGCAAAATATATGAAAAGTATTTTTAAAAAATATATTCTTCAGATTTTTTTAACATATAAAAAAGTCATTTTAACATATATTCTTACATATATTTGTAAAAGCATTCAACAAATGTAGATTAAATGTATTTTTAAAGACATACAGTATATTTGAAAATGTATTTTTAAATATATTTTTCATATATTTTGTAATAAAAACACGAGAGAGAGAGAGAGAGAGAGAGAGAGAGGGGGGGGGGGAATATATTGAATATGGCCAAAATTGTAGTATTTCAAATTTATGTCAATATATTTGGGAAGAATATTTTTAAAAGCTAAGTCACTAAATGGCATTATATCCAAAACCAGAACTGTAATATATTAAATACCTATTCTTAGATATGGAGGTGGCATTAGTTTTCTTTTTTCCCTTTATTGTCACCTGGCAATCCAGTCACAAGATATGTTATTTTAAAAATTCCTTTGACAGACCAAGCTGTCCACCAAAAGGCAGTTAGAATATTGAGACAAACCTTTTAACACTGACAGGGGTGCTTACAATGGTCAGCTTTTATTCATTTGAGTAAAAACTTTATCCCAAAAGGAACAAAAAAAAACAGTTTCTGTAAATTCCTGTAAAGAGTTCAGCTTTAATTTTTTGATCAGATCCATCTAAATCTGATAGACCATCTAACATTGCCTACTCCCCATATTGATAATGCTGTTGTCCAAAGGTGTCTCTGTTGCACCTCTATCCAGTCAATCAAAGCCTGTAAGCAGAGAGCAGGGGGAGGGGCCAAGCTAAGCTTTGTGTTTCTATGGACTCATACAGCTCAGCTCGGTGGCAAGTATGCACGAGTGCCCCCATAGCAAGCTGCTTGCTATGGGAACGCTCAGAGAAGAGGAGCAGCAGAGAGCACCAGTAGGAGGACCCCAGAAGTGGAGGTTCAGGGATGCTGTGTGCAATACCATTGCCAAGAGCAGGTAAGTATAACATGTTTATGATTTTAATTTAAAAAATGACTTTACAACCACTTTAAAATGTGGCTTATCCTGTCATTGATTTTATCCCAGCAGAAGTAGAATTGGGCAGCTGAGCAGCAGTTTTATCACCTCCAACCTGCTCATCCGTATTTGAACATTAAAGTCTAAGAGGGCTGAACACGTGCCATGGCCGCTGCATTTTTAGCTTGAGCTGCAGGGTTTAACAGTTGTCACCACTGAAATCAATGAGTCTGCACTGCAACCTTAGACTAAACATTTGGTACGCAGATGTAAAAAGTGGCGTTCAGCAAATAAAAAAAAGCAAAGCACTGTGGATCACTTTTCAGAGGGCAGAAAGCTTACCACCTGGCAGAAAGAACCCTAACTGAGCAGGTTGCTTGATATACAAATAACTACTAGCTAACTGACACACCAGTATATAAACATTTGGTACAGCAAGCATGTACAGATAAGAAGTTGCATTAAAAGGACCTTCAGGTAAATCTTCCACTAAGCACAGAATGGGTGATCTCTGAATACACAATAGCTTCCCTTTAATGTTTAAAAAAAAAAAATCTAAGGCCATTTCGGTTTAACCCTGTGAAAGCCTGGTGGGAATGCCAGTCAAAGCGGAGCAGGAGTTAAATTGATCGAGCTGTCACCGGGATGGCTGGGTGATGTGTGCACACTGTCACATTACAATCTAGCTCTAGGCTGCAAAAGTAAAAAAAAAAAAAAAATGATGTGTGGTTTCAAAAGAGATTGTGCTCTTAAAACACAACAACTCTCAGAAGCAAAACGGAGAAGGGAATTTCCCGGCATATACAATGGAAGGCTGCGCGGTGCCAGCGTTGCTCTGCTGTCACCTCAAAGTGTCTCACTTGCTGTAGCACAAAGCAGCTTTCAGATGCAACATCACAGCAAAAATTTAAGTGCCTGGAGAGCAACAGTAACACATGGAATATGGGAGTGCAGCAGCTTTCTGTGGATGACTGAACTTTTTCTTGGGGGTGTGAGGGACGTTTTGTTTTCAGCTTCTGGTCCTTACAGTAAATATTAAAGACTTTGATAAATAGTGTCAGCTACAGACGCACTACGGTGATTTCCTGAAAAATGGAAAGATTTACCCTTGACTAGATAGTAGGTATTTCCTTTAACCAACATTACATGGACTCCAGTATTTATTTTTAAAGAAACTCCGTTACCAACTGAGAACATTTCTGGTAAAATCAAGTTTTTGAAATGTTTTATTTTTTTTTCCTATACATAAACTTTTTTTTCATTCTCTTAAAAAATTGTTCTGATGTTTATGATACACTATGGTTAGTACTGATTCATATATTTTTCCTTTCAATGTTTTTTTATTGTTCTTTTTTAAATATTTAAAACTCGACTGCATTCTAATACAAAAACAGAATCGTGACAATGAACAGTAGTTAACAGTGGTCTTATACAAATGGAGTATAACTAGAATAGATAACGTTCAAGGATTCATGTATTTTTCAAGTATTTGCTAATATATGCACTATGAGGTTTATTTTTGAGTTTTCTACATATTTTGTATGTATATACTACAAATAATTTGGTTGGTGTTGTGTCAATTATTTATATCAGATTTTGTTTTCCTGTATGCTAGCTCTGAAGAAGGCAGCTCTCCCAAAACACGTTGGCTTTTCTTGATACTTTTTAAAATTTGGACTAAATTCTCTTTAAAAATTGTCTTTAAAATTGCTATGATGTTTATGATGCACTATGATTAGTATGGATTCATATATTTTTCAAGTTTGGATTAATGTATACTTTATGAGGTTAATTTTTTTTAATGTTTGAATTTTCTAAATTTTTTTGTTTTTTACGTATATACTGAAAATATTTTGGTTGGTTTGGTTTAAATTATTTATATCAGACTTCGCTGTCCTGTGTGCTAGCTCTGAAGAAAGGGGAGTCAGTACCCCTGAAACGTGTTGGATTTTCTTGATATTCTATGTGCCAATAAATATTTGGACTAAAATTCCTGAAGTGTAATGAACTTTTCTACCAGGTGCTCCTCAACACTTACTCCAAAATTTACACCTACTGTATGTCCTCTTGAGACCTCTTTTGAGGTCTTTGAGAACCCCGGTTAAAAATAATGATATTCCACGGCTGGTGGCAATGCCCAATAGTAGTTCGATTTTGTATCCGCATATTTAATTTAATATATATGGTGATGGGGGTGAATATTCGTAGAACTCCAGAGATGGCCCTCTTCCATAAATATCCCACTACAATCCCTAAGAACTCCCTTAAGCTACTTACCTATATGTTGCAAGAATTACTATAGCTAAACACTGGCAGAGTTCTCTTATCCTTCTAGAATATGAACTAAATTGAACTGGATCATGATCAATGACAAACTTGTGTATTCTACACAACAATACTACTAAAGTTGACAAAACGTGGGATCCATGAATTCAATACATCTCTGTACCTTGATCTTTCTCGCAGTGACCCTCTTTTTCTTCTTCTTTTGTTTCTTCTTCTTCTTTCTCTTCTCTTATTTCCTTTTCTTTCTTTTCTTACTTTACTCGGTCTTTTCTCACTCCTCCGAGTAGCGCTACTAGGTGAAACCATTTGTATTGGTCCTACAACATTTGTCATGTTTTTCTGAATGCTTATTCCAGGTCCTTCATGTGGCTACAAATATTGAGTCTTATTTTTCTTTTATATCATGGCATTTTTTTTATACTATTTGTATTCTGAAAACTTTTCAATAAAAACTATTGGAAAATAAAAATAATGATAATAATAGTTCATGACATATTTGCATGATCACTACATTTTAAAACATTTTAAATATAAGAAAAAGTAATATGGCATGCTTAGCATATTTTACACCCTGAACAGATACTTTTTAACACCCTCTAGCTCTGTACAACAACATTGCTAGTAATAATCTTGAATCTAAATAAATAGTCAATACAGAAAAGAAATGCAGACAATAAAAATTGTGGTATAAGTGCCCTCTGGCATTGGTGGTCAGTGTAGGTAGTACATCAATTTGTCATTCACTTCTCAAAGACCCCCTATCAACCTCAGAAGGAACTCTAAAGTTCCACAGAATCCTGGTTAAGAAAGGCTGCTATAGAGTCACTTAAATTACAGAGTTTCCTGGGGCTGTAAAAATCACATTGAAGAGGATGGTGGCCAGCAACAGTCTTAGGGCTTTTGGATGTCTACATTAAGGAAAAACTAAGGTTTGATCCAAGCTCGGTTGGGTCTGGACCCCTAAGAAACTGTCACATGATAGCAAGCTGCCAGCTCAATCAAACTGTGAGTTTGGAAATCCCCACCCCACATCCCTATGAAGCAAAGGGGTGAGGATGCTGGTAACATCATTTTACCTTATATGGTCACATGGACATAAGTGGTCAATGCCATTGACTGCTGTGGGGTGAGGAATTTCAGATCTGCAGCTGATTGGGTTGGAGGACTGCTATCATGCAAGGCTCAGGCTGAATCCTAACTTATCTCTGGTCTACACAAGGAAGGCTTTTACAGGTAAGTAACATGCATAAAATGTGTTCAATGCACCTATTGTTTATGGAAATATTGTTTTTGAAATGGATGGCCTGATGTCAGAGCCCCATTATTTATATTTTGGAAAGGGTTTTTTTAATTATTTAAAAAAAAATAATTGAAATAAACTATACATGGAATAATTTCATGAGTAAACCTTTTGGTACTGCATCCTGGACACCTTGGCTCAGTTACTCTGTACAAAAAAACCTGTTAAGCACAGTAGATATAACAGTCGGAAGACCCAGAGGCCAAAAACCTATTTCTTTCTAAAAAAAATCTTGAACTTGAAGTTGTTTAGGCCAAGTATGCATGTTTACGCAGTGAACATCCAGCCATGATGGCCTTATCACAGTGACTGTTCAGGAAAATCCATTCTCAGCATTTGATTTTTCCCAAAGTTTTCTGATAGTGTCTGCAGAGGTTACATGGCCATGGCCATAAACATTAGATTGTTTTGCTATCTCTTATTGGATGGATAAGGGAACAGTCTTCTCATGTCTATGCAGAGAAGGCTAAGCAGGTAGGACCACCAGTACAATAGTGTCATCTGCCCTATTCAGTTAAGTTATCAAAAGAGTTACAATAGATAAATATTTGGCGCTGGAGAGGTGGAAAGATTTACTTAAATTCCAAATGCTTTATAAAAATTCAACTTGTGAGTGCAAGGGAGGGAATAGGGAATGGGCTGTAAAGAGTTCCAATAGGCAATGGGCAACGGACAGCAACATTAGTGGCAGCACCCTCAGAGTAAAGCTGGACTCTGTAGTCAAGGAAAGAGAAGAGAGGGGCAACAGACTAAGTGCAGCATTAAAAAGGTAGGTTTATTGCAAGGTAAAAACAATGGCAATTCACTAGAAGTGAAGTAAAATTAGGCATGTCACCCTGGACGTCGTCCTTTAAGGATCCCGGGAGCCAATGGAGAACAGGCAAGAGAGTGTGATTCAGAAGCTGACAGCTGGAACGGATCCCCTGGATGCTTGGTGCAGCCGGCCGCTGAAGGAGAACCAGCCTGGAATGCAAATGGCGCCGGGGCAGACGTGACATCGGACATAGGAGCGTGGTGACGTAAAATGGGCGTTCCAGCTGTCAGCTTCTGAATCACACACTCTTGCCTGTTCTCCATCAGCTCCCGGGATCCCTATAGGATGACATCCAGGGTGACATGCCTAATTTTACTTCACTTCTAGTGAGCTGCCATCAGGGGCGGACTGACCATTTGGAAACTCGGCACTGCCTGAGGGCCCGGGGTCAGTAGGGGGCCCCATGAGATGCCCCTGGTACCTTTTTCATAGGCTTTTTTGAGTTTGGGCAAGGACACAGGAACCCCATGATCCTCTATTGCCCCGGGGCCCCATGAGTTGTCAGTCTGCCCCTGGCTGCCATTGTTTTTACCTTGCAATAAACCTACCTTTTTAATGCTGCGCTTAGTCTGGCGCCCCGCTCTTCTCTTTCATTATCAAAAGAGTAACTTTATTATAACCAACATTCATTTAAAATGACCAATCAGGTGCAGGTGAAATGACTACTATTTATAATACCCATGAACCTTATTTCAGGCTAAGAAAAATAAATCAGATTACAAGTATCTTTATTGTTAAACTTGATATTTCTTTTAAATACACTTTTGCATTTTCATGAGACAGGCATTCATTGCTTATGACTTTGAAAGCTCATCTTTGGGATAATCCTGCCAAACTAATCATTAGACTACATGAAAAAACAAAAACTGAAAGCCCCAATTTCTTATAAATGAATGATCATTTGGCAGGCCAGATCCTGGGCCGGATATAGGCTATTTGATCTGGGGGTGCAGTAAAGAAAAGTCAGAGGGCATAATGTCAACAGTATAACAGAGATTTAGGGGACTGGTAATCCCTGTTCAAGTGCTTCTGTACCAAAGTCACAACCTGGAAGTAACCTCTGACTGGCAGAGCACAGGGAAAATAAGTATGTATTAGACTGTCATTAGATTAGGATAATTAAACAAAACCTGTGCTCTCTTATATCAGGTGTCCCTATCAGAGTCCCCTCCTTACATCAAGAGTTCTCATCATAATACCTCTTTATATTAAGGTCTCCATCTGAGTCCTGACTAACATCAGGGTCCACATCAGAGTACCTTTTACATTAAGGTCCCCATCAGAGTACCTCATGCATCCGGTGTCCCTATCAGTGTACCCTTTACATCAGAGTCCCCATCAGAGTTCCCCTTACATCAGGTGTCCTCATCAGAGTACCCCTTAAATTAACTGTCCCCTTCAGAGTGCTCATGGATCAGTGGATGCACTTTCAGAGACCTGGGGGGGGGGGGGGAACCACCCCAGCACCTTCCTAGATCCAACCCTGCTCCCTGGTGGTGAAGAAAAGCAAAAGCAGGGTGCACTCTCTTTGTGCATTACCGTGATGAAACACGAGTTTATCAAAATGCATAAAAGTGCATACTCACAAACCAAAAGGGATTAAAAGAGAGACAAAGAGTCAGTGGTGATCAGGAGCGGACTGTCCATTTGGAAACTCGAGGGCCCCTGGGTCAGTAGGGGGCCCCATGAGATGCCCCTGGTACCTTTTTCATAGGCTTTTTTGAGTTTGGGCAGGGATACAGGAGCCCCATGATCCCCTATTGCCCGGGGGCCCCATGAGTTGTCAGTCCGCGCCTGGTGGTGATGGTCCCAAGTGATGGAAGACCCTTAATGAGGTAGGCTGACGCTTTTCGGGAGATGTACTCCCTTCTTCAGAGCTCTTAAGAAAATACATCTCCCGAAACACAAGGGCTGCACCTCATTGAATGACAGTTACAGTATCCCTAGTCAGCATGCAGATTTGAACGCTGGTTTCGTTTTTTGGATGGTGTGCTCCCTGGTGGCATAGATGCTTTCCATTGGCTTTAAGAAGAATCCATCTGGGTGGTCTTCACTGGATCTTGAAAATTTCAAGCAGGATTTGGATGCAGCTTTGGACAATCAATCTCCAATCACAAACATTCACTAAGCTAAGAAAAAAGAAAGCTCCCACTAGGGACAGAGACAGCAATAAAAACCCTAAAGAGGCTCTAATTCTTCCCCACTATAGACTTGAAAAATGAGTCGGAGCCTCTGAAATGCATAGTCTCCCCCACATCCAAGGCCTGTTGGCTGTTGCCCTTAAATGTTGGAAGAAGACTAACAGGCACTGCTGGTGTTTCTTCTTGCCGGGTTTGGCTTCGTGCTGCCTGGTGGATATTATATTTATAAATAAATATGTATACATTTTATTGATACTGTGCCCTGATTACTTTGTATCTTCCTCCCAACTATATCCTAAGAAAAACATTTTTGCAAGAGTTGGACTTTGATATACCTTATCAAATAAATATGTGAATAAAATATAGGAATACATTCTGAAATGGTTTTAGGCAACATGTACTGATATGTGATGACTTTTATTATTTATGATCATTTGTGAACAGTTATCCAGGGGCCAGATGTGGCCCTTTTGCTTGCTCTCTCTGGCCCTTGAGGCACTATATCATCCACTAATACCAACAATGGGGCATTATTACCCCCCACT
Source organism: Staurois parvus (assembly GCF_062004578.1). Lineage (NCBI taxonomy): Eukaryota > Metazoa > Chordata > Amphibia > Anura > Ranidae > Staurois > Staurois parvus. Next base: position 7,898,795 of record NW_028317805.1, on the reverse strand, counting down.
GAAACCAATGATGGGACACGGTTCTTCCCAAGGACAGCAACAATGGAGCACAATTCCTCCCCTAACACCATCCATGGGGCACAATTCCTCCCACTGAAACCAATGATGGGACACGTTTCTTCCCAAGGACAGCAACAATGGAGCATAATTCCTCCCCTAACACCATCCATGGGGCCCAATTCCTCCCACTGAAACCAAAGATGGGGCATTGCTTTTTTCCACTAATGTCGGGACCTTTTCTATTACCAATGGCCACAGTCCAGCCCCCCTAAAGTCTGAAGGATAGTAAGCAAGCCCTTTGCTTAGTATAGGGGTCTCTATACTTTCTAAGTAATCATTTGCACTGGTATTGTTTCCTTAATACAATAATCTGCAATTCAAAATTATTATATCCCTCATTGTTTCTGACATCTTTGATGTTCTTTGCATCCAAACTTCTGCTAATCTTTGCTGAATCTACACCTGTGGACCTGTTTCCAGCCTTACTTATCAACATTTTGCATCTACAAAGAGAATGGCACATAAATTCCCAGTATGTATCCAGCAAGGTTAACCACAGCAAGTGCATTAGCGGAGTTGACTAAAATGATTTCAATAATTTTATTAAAGAGACCCTTCCTTTACTTAGGAAAACGCAAAAGGACCACTTAAGAGCCCCAACACCATTACCAGCAACACCACCAGCAAGGTGTGCATACCCTTCCTCCCTCCTTTGACTGGCTCTGAGGAAGAGGTACAACCTGGGAACGTGTCAGCTACCAGCTATCCAGAGGTCCACAGTCCCCCACCAGACTACCTCTAGGGGTTTTGGACCACTTGTGACATGCTTTCCATTTGATTTTATTTCTCTTGTGAGTATTTTTCTTTTTATCAATAATCTCATTTTTAAAGGTAATGCACTAGGCCCGTGAGCCCTCTTTTTGTCTCTTCATATACATTTCAGAGCTTACATAAAATACCCCAAATTTCAAAGTATGGGGGAGCAAGAAAGTCACACCTCCTCTTTCACGTGACAGCTCTAGGTGCCTCGTGATTGCTCCAGCACGGCTATATGAGGTCAAAGAGGGAGTAAATCAACCCCAATGTTTTCTCAAGACAGCAGGTAAACAGAGCGGTGCAGAACACAGAAAGGTGAGTACTTACAGCCGGGGAGGGTTAGGTGACTATTTCACTTTGTCCTTCATGGGCAGAGGAAAGGGTCACGTTATGCTTGGTGAGCCATCAGATCTCTGTTGTATAGTTTGTGTCATCTGATAAAGAACAGGATGCGGCAAGCGATGTCTCGCTATAATTCATCTGTGGAAAAAAATCCTTTTCAACCTGACATATGTAATGAAGCATGGCAAAACACAATGCTAACATACAGAGTGAAGTAAATGATTACAGTCTGTGTTCACTTACCATATTTAAAATGTGACCTTTTGCCTAACAGAACAAAACCAATCATATGTGATCCTAAAGAACATGTGAACCCAAACATTCTTAATTAATATGGCAATACAGAATGCCATTATTATGTGCAAAGAGCAGTAGTACAGGTGAGCTGGATCCCATTTTTATTAATACAGGTAACAGGCTTCTGGTTGACTTAGTGGGTTAGTAAAGTTGGCACAGCTTTATAAAGCAAAGTCTTCATCAGAAGACAAAACAAAACACAAACAATGGCAAAAGTTAAAGTGTTATTAGACCCACAACAGTAAAATCAGTCTGTAAATGCAGTAAAGCATGCTTGTTATACTCACTGTGGAACCTAAGGGGTTAATCCTCTGCATTGTGTAAAAAGGCTGTTTGACCCTGTCTTCTCTGCCCCTCCTCTTGTTGAAATAACCACCTGCTACAGACTGAATCAATAGTCACATGCACATGCTCAGTTTGGTGTGTATTGCTTGAGAGGTTTTTATTTTTTCTTGGGATAGTGCATGTGATCAGCACAGGGCCAAACAGCACTGTTCAGACAGAAGGTCAAGGGTTTTGCATCCTCCAAGAGCAGAAAAAAAACTCCTCCTACAAGCTTTAACCAGTGCTCTGCTGAAGTCACAAGATTGCTCTAACTGCTGATGAGAAAAGGTATTTAGCAGTTTATATTTACTAAAATAATTGCATTTCCATGTTGTGTGTACTGTGGGAGGCCAGATATAGTGAATGCAGGGTCCGGGGTTTAGTAACACTTTAAGCACACAGTAACCTTTAAAGCGGTATTAAACTGCTGTAATACATTGCAACTTACCAATCATTAGATGTGCTGGCTGCATTGGTTTTCTTTAGGCGTTTTCCCTTCTGTTTTCATCTGGTGATCTTGCCAGTAACAGACCTCCTGTATTAGAGTTATTCCATTCTGGATAAAGAAGCACAGGGGGGACAATAGACAGCAGCATTGTTAATCCGGGAAGAGGGGGGGGGTGTTAGATGTACTAGCATATTTAGATACACTAACAAATTGAAGCTGAACTCTGGCTAACAATTTATAAACAGTAACATCAACTTTTTTTCTTTTTGGGATAAAGGTTTTACATGTATGCACCGCTGTCAGTGGTAAATGGTCTGTCTCAACCCGCTAACTGCTAAATCTGCAGTACAGTTCATTGTGTTGAAAAACAACAGACTTACTGACCGGATCACCGGGTGAAAGTAAAGGAAAGAAAATCTAAAAAATAAGATAACTAATGCAGCCACAACATCTAAGAATTGGTAAGCTGAAATATAATAAATGTTTGCTTTTGGTTTAATATCACTTTAACAGCCAATCAAATTTCAGCTTACTGGAGAAAGGTCTGTTTTGTTGCGAAAAAAAAAATACTTTCCAGTAGAGTTATATACATCAAAATGATATAAGCAAACATTATACAAATCCTTACCTGCTTCATTTCTGGGAGTACCGAGAAATGCAATTCCCGTGAACAGCATTCTAGTAAGTGGGAGCTTTCTAAATGCCATTTTGCCAGAACTAGGAGTGTGCTGGGGTGGGCAATGCCCCCCAGATTTTAGATGTTCCCCCCCAAGCCAACAGGCACCCCCCCTCCACCCTGAATGCTTTGCCTGCCCTCCATACCATACTGCAGACCATTGTACTCCTCTCCTTGCAGGTTTGTAAACATTCTAGTAAATGTACAGCCCAGCTGAATCAATGATCAGGTCAACAGGGACCATTGGTGTGGGGGAGGCTGCCTGTACCTCCCCCCTGTCATCTAATTAGCCCCTCGGGGATATTAAATATCTCCCGAGGCAGCCAGAGTTGGTCGGTGAGGCTGGGGGCGTGGTTTACTCCTCTAATCCTCCCACAAGCTACTTCACTCTGGCTGATATCAAACTTGAAGAAAGGGAAATGGGAGGAGTGGACAAGGCAGCCTGGGAATCCTCATCTCCATCCAAGGGGTAAGAATCTGAGAACACTGTCACTATCAAAATGTCACTATCAGACCAAATTGCCACTATACTACCACCATATTGCCCTAACCTGCCACTATACTGCCCTAACCTGCCGCTATACCGCCAGCATACTGCCCTAACCTACCACTATACTGCCACCATACTGCCCTAACCTACCACTATACTGCCACCATACTGCCCTAACCTGCCACCCTACTGCCCTAACCTGCCACTATACTACTAGCATACTGCTCTAACCTACCACTATACTGCCACCATTCTGCCCTAACCTGCCACCATACTGCCCTAACCTGCCGCTATACCGCCAGCATACTGCCATAACCTGCCACTATACTGCCACCATTCTGCCCTAACCTGCCACCATACTGCCCTAACCTACCACTATACTGCCACCATACTGCCCTAACCTGCCACTATACTGCCCTAACCTGCCGCTATACCGCCAGCATACTGCCATAACCTGCCACTATACTGCCACCATTCTGCCCTAACCTGCCACCATACTGCCCTAACCTACAACTATACTGCCACCATACTGCCCTATCCTGTCACCATACTGCCCTAACCTGCCACTATACTGCCCTAACCTGCCAATATACTGCCACCATACTGCCCTAACCTGTCACCACTCTACCCTAACCTGCCACCATACTGCTTAACCTGCCACTATACTGCCACCATACTGCCATAACCTGCCACTATACAGCCCTAACCTGCCACTATACTGCCACCCACCATACTGCCATAACCTGCCACCATTCTGCCCTAACCTGCCACTATACTGCCACCATACTGCCCTAACCTGCCACTATGCTGCCATCATACTGCCCTAACCTGCCACCATACTGCCCTAACCTGCCACTATACTGCCACCATACTGCCCTAACCTGCCACTATACTGCCCTAACCTGCCACTATACTGTCACCATACTGTGCTAACCTGCCATTATACTGCCACCATACTGCCCTAACCTGCCACTATACTGCCACCATACTGTCCTAACCTGCCACTATACTGCCCTAACCTTCCACTATTATGTCACCATACTGCCCTAACCTGCCATTATACTGCCACCATACTGCCCTAACCTGCCACTATACTGCCACTATACTGCCCTAACCTGCCACTATACTGTCACCATACTGTGCTAACCTGCCATTATACTGCCACCATACTGCCCTAACCTTCCACTATTATGTTACCATACTGCCCTAACCTGCCATTATACTGCCACCATACTGCCCTAACCTGCCACCATACTGCCATAACCTGCCACAATACTGCCACCATACTGCTCTAACCTGCCACTAAACTGTCACCATACTGTTCTAACCTGCCACTATACTGCCACCATTCTACCCTAACCTACCACCATACTGCCCTAACCTGCCCCATACTGCCCTAACCTGCCCCATACTGCCACTATATTGTACTAACCTGCCACTATACTGCCACCATACTGCCCTAACCTTCCACAATACTGTCACCTTCTGCCCTATCCTGCCACCATTCTGCCCTAACCTGCCACCATACTGCCCTAATCTGCCACTATGCTGCCACCACACTGCCCTAACCTGCCACTATACTGCCACCATACTGCCCTAACCTGCCACTATACTGCCCTAACCTGCCACTATACTGTCACCATACTGTGCTAACCTGCCATTATACTGCCACCATACTGCCCTAACCTGCCACTATACTGCCACCATACTGTCCTAACCTGCCACTATACTGCCCTAACCTTCCACTATACTGCCACTATACTGCCCTAACCTGCCACTATACTGTCACCATACTGTGCTAACCTGCCATTATACTGCCACCATACTGCCCTAACCTTCCACTATTATGTTACCATACTGCCCTAACCTGCCATTATACTGCCACCATACTGCCCTAACCTGCCACCATACTGCCATAACCTGCCACAATACTGCCACCATACTGCTCTAACCTGCCACTAAACTGTCACCATACTGTTCTAACCTGCCACTATACTGCCACCATACTGCCCTAACCTGCCACTATACTGCCACTATACTGCCCTAACCTGCCACTATACTGTCACCATACTGTGCTAACCTGCCATTATACTGCCACCATACTGCCCTAACCTTCCACTATTATGTTACCATACTGCCCTAACCTGCCATTATACTGCCACCATACTGCCCTAACCTGCCACCATACTGCCATAACCTGCCACAATACTGCCACCATACTGCTCTAACCTGCCACTAAACTGTCACCATACTGTTCTAACCTGCCACTATACTGCCACCATTCTACCCTAACCTACCACCATACTGCCCTAACCTGCCCCATACTGCCCTAACCTGCCCCATACTGCCACTATATTGTACTAACCTGCCACTATACTGCCACCATACTGCCCTAACCTTCCACTATACTGTCACCTTCTGCCCTATCCTGCCACCATTCTGCCCTAACCTGCCACCATACTGCCCTAATCTGCCACTATGCTGCCACCACACTGCCCTAACCTGCCACTATACTGCCACCATACTGCCCTAACCTGCCACTATACTGCCCTAACCTGCCACTATACTGTCACCATACTGTGCTAACCTGCCATTATACTGCCACCATACTGCCCTAACCTGCCACTATACTGCCACCATACTGTCCTAACCTGCCACTATACTGCCCTAACCTTCCACTACTATGTCACCATACTGCCCTAACCTGCCATTATACTGCCACCATACTGCCCTAACCTGCCACTATACTGCCCTAACCTGCCACTATACTGTCTTCATACTGTGCTAACCTGCCATTATACTGCCACCATACTGCCCTAACCTTCCACTATTATGTCACCATACTGCCCTAACCTGCCATTATACTGCCACCATACTGCCCTAACCTGCCACCATACTGCCATAACCTGCCACAATACTGCCACCATACTGCTCTAACCTGCCACTAAACTGTCACCATACTGTTCTAACCTGCCACTATACTGCCACCATTCTACCCTAACCTACCACCATACTGCCCTAACCTGCCCCATACTGCCCTAACCTGCCCCATACTGCCACTATATTGTACTAACCTGCCACTATACTGCCACCATACTGCCCTAACCTTCCACTATACTGTCACCTTCTGCCCTATCCTGCCACCATTCTGCCCTAACCTGCCACCATACTGCCCTAATCTGCCACTATGCTGCCACCACACTGCCCTAACCTGCCACTATACTGTCACCATACTGCCCTAACCTGCAATTATACTGTCATCATACTGCCCTAACCTGCCACCATACTACCATAACCTGCCACTATATTGCCATCATACTGCCCTAACCTGCCACTAAACTGCCACCATACTGTTCTAACCTGCCACTATACTGCCACCAATCTGCCCTAACCTACCACCATACTGCCCTAACCTGCCCCATACTGCCACTATATTGCCCTAACCTGCCACTATGATGCCACCATACTGCCCTAACCTGCCACTATACGTCCACCATACTGCTCTAACCTGCCACTATACTGCCCCCATATTGCTCTAACCTGCCACTATATTGCCACCATTCTGCCCTAACCTTCCACCATACTGTATTAACCTGCCACCATACTGCCCTAACCCGTCACTATACTGCCACCATACTGCACTAATCTTCCACTATACTGCCACCATACTGCCCTAATCTGCCACTATACTGTCACCATACTGCCCTAACCTGCCACTTTACTGCCATCATACTGCCCTAACCTGCCACCATACTGCCCTTACCTGCCACTATACTGCCACCATTCTGCCCTAACCCGCCAATTTACTGCCGCCATACTGCCCTAATCTGCCACTATACTGCCACCATACTGCCCTAACCTGCCACTATGCTGCCCATACTTGCCACTATTCTACCAGTATACTACCCTAACCTGCCACTATACTGCCCTAACCTGCCACTATACGTCCACAACCTGCCACTATACAGCCTCAACCAGCCACTATACTGCCCCAACTTGCCACTATACTGCCCTAACCTTCCACTATGCTGCTAGTATACTACCCTCACCTGCCACTATACTGCCCCAACCTGCCACTACAGTTGCAAGAAAAAGTATGTGAACCCCTTGGGATTACGTGGAGTTTTGCATGAATTGGGCATAAAATGTGCTCTGAACGTCATCTAAGTCACAACAATAGAAGAACACAGTCTGCTGAACATAATACTACACAAACATTAGATGTTGCCATGGTTTAATTGCACGAAACATGTAAACATTCACAGTGCAGGGATGAAAAAGTATGTGAACCTTTGGACTTAATAACTGGTTAACCCTCCTTTGGCAGCAATAACCTCAACCAAACGTTTCCTGTAGTTGCAGATCAGACCTGCACAACGATCTGGAGTCATTTTGGACCACTCCTCTTCACAAAACTGTTTCAGTGTAGCAATATTCTTGGGATGTCTGGTGTGAATCGCTCTCTTAAGGTCATGCCACAGCATTTCAATGGGGTTGAGGTCAGGACTCTGACTGGGCCACTCCAGAAGGCGTATTCTGTGCTATTGCAGCCATTGTTTTGTTGAAAGACTTGTATGCTTTGGGTCATTGTCCTGTTGCATCACCCATCCTCTGCGCAGCTTCAGTTGGCGGACAGATGGTCGTACGTTTTCCTGCAAAATGTCTTGATAAACTCTGGAATTCATTTTCCCATCAATGACAACAATCCGTCCAGGCCCTGAGGCAGCAAAGCAGCCCCAAACCATGATGCTCCCTCCGCCATGTTTCACAGTGGGGATGAGGTTTTGATGTTGGTGTGCTGTGCCTTTTTTTCTCCACACGTAGTGTTGTGTGTTCTTCCCAAACAACTCAATCTTGGTTTCATCTGTCCACAGTATATTTTGCCAGCAGTGCTGTGGAACATCCAGGTGCTCTTTTGCAAACTTCAAACGTGCTGCAATATTCTTTTTGGACAGCAATGGCTTCCTCCTTGGTGTCCTCCCATGTACTCCATTCTTGTTTCATGTTTTCCTTATTGTAGATGTGTCAACAAAAATGTTAGCATGTGCCAGAGATTTCTGTAGGTCTTTAGCTGACACTCTGGGATTCTTCTTTACCTCATGCAGCATTCTGCGCTGGGCTCTTGCAGTCATTTTTACAGGACGACCACGCCTAGGGAGAGTAGCAACAGTGCTAAACTTTCTCCATTTGTAGACAGTCTGTCTTACCGTGGACACATGAACATCATGGCTCAAGGAGATACTTTTGTAACCCTTTCCAGCTTCATGCAAGTCAACAATTCTTGATCGTAGGTCTTCTGAGAGCTCTTTTCTGCGATGCATGGTTCACATCAGACAGTGCTTCTTGAAACCAGTAAACCCAAAACAGGTGTGTGTTTTTTTAAGGGCAGGACAGCTGTCAGCAACACATCCAATATCATCACACTGATTGGAGTCAAGGTTGGCTCACTCCTGGCTCCAATTAGCTCTGGGAGAAGTCATTAATCTAGGGCTCACATACTTTTTCCTCCCTGCACTGTGAATGTTTACATGTTATGTGCAATTAAACCATGGCAACATCTAATGTTTGTGTAGTATTATGTTCAGCAGACTGTGTTCTTCTATTGTTGTGACTTAGATGACGTTCAGAGCACATTTTATGCCCAATTCATGCAAAACTCCACGTAATCCCAAGGGGTTCACATACTTTTTCTTGCAACTGTATACTGTCCTAACCTGCCACTATACTGCCCTAACCTGCAACTAAACTGTCCTAATCTGTCACTAAACTGCCCTAACCTGCCACTATACTGTCCTAACCTGCCACTATACTGCCCCTAACCTGCCACTACACTGCCACTATACTGCCCTAACCTGCCACTATACTCTCCTAACCTGCCACTATACTGCCCTAACCTGCCACTACACTGCCACTATACTGTCCTATCCTACCACTATACTACCATAACCTGCCACTATACTGCCTTAACCTGCCACTATACTGTCCTAACCTGCCACTATACTGCCCTAACCTGCCACTAAACTGTCCTAATCTGTCACTAAACTGCCCTAACCTGCCCCTATACTCTCCTAACCTGCCACTATACTGCCCTAACCTGCCACTATACTGTCCTATCCTGCCACTATACTACCATAACCTGCCACTATATTGCCCTAACCTGCCACTATTCTGCCCTAACCTGTCACTATACTGACCTAACCTGCCACTATACTTTCTAACCTGCCACTATTCTGCCACTATGCTGTCCTACACTGCCACTCTTCTGCCCTAACATGCCACTATACTGCCACTATACTTCCACAACCTGCGACTATACAGCCCCAACCTGCCACTATACAGCCCCAACCTGCCACTATACTGCCCTAACCTGCCATTATGCTGCTAGTATACTACCCTCACCTGCCACTATACTGCCCTAACCTGCAACTATACTGCCCTAACCTGCCAATATACTGCCACAACCTGCCACCATACTGCCCTATCCTGCCACTATACTTTCCTGACTTGCCACTATACTACTCTAACCTGCCACTATACTACCCTAACCTGCCACTATACTGTCCTAACCTGCCACTATACTGCCCTATCTATCACTATTCTACCATAACCTGCCACTATACTGCTCTAACCTGCCACTATACTGCTCTAACCTGCCACTGTACTTCCCTCACCTGCCACTATACTGCCACTATATTGACCCAACCTGCCACTATACTACGCTAACCTGCCACTATACTGCCCTAATCTGCCACTGTATGACTCTTCCCTGTCACTAAACTGCTATAACCTGCCACTAAACTGCCCTAACCTGTCACTATACTACCCTAACTTGCCACTATACTACCATAACCTGCCACTATACTGCCCTATTTTGCCACTATACTGCCCTAATCTGCCACTTTGTCATTCTAGTTTGTTACTATGATGTCCTAATCTGTCACAATGCTGCCATAATCTGTCACTGTGCTACTTTAGCCTGATCTCAGCTATGCATTGCATTGGGAGGAGAAGCTCTGCTGCCTATGCCCAGGCTGTGTGTACTGCAGCACTGCAGGGATGGGAGAAGGAGCTCTGCTGAGTGCCCTGCCAGCAGTGAACTCTGTCCTCTGCGCTGCCAAAAGTAACCCCTGTCCTCTGCTCTTCCAGCAGTGACTCCTGTCCTTTGCCCTGCCAACAATAACCCCTCTCCTCTGCATTGCTTATCCTGACCTCAGCTCTGCTGACCACTATGCACTGCCCTACAAACTGTTGACACTATCTTCTGCCTTTCTGACCCTCTGTACACTGCTCTGCTGACCTCTATCCTCTGCCCCCCTGACATTTTTTACTGCACCCCCACATCGGACAGACTAAATTCAGCCCTGTCTTGCTCCCACGTCTGCCCTCTGGGAGAGAGTTGCATCTGGGGTTTGTGGTCCAATCCTTGCTGGGTTCCTTGTATAGTCCACCATGGGTGAGGTTGAAGGCTCCGTTGGGGGTTTACTAGTCATGTTATATTTTGCATTACTGATGTTTATGTGTCTTTTTATTTTCTTATTTAGAGTTTGTTTTGTCACCCTTCCACCTCCTGAATAAGCAGTATTTACTGTGAAACATGCAGAGGAAAAACACCTTCCATGGAGTTTGTTGTTCGGATGTATTAGAACAATTGTTTGTTAGCACTCTATATGAATTTTTGTTTCTACTACTATGATGTTTTAAAAGCATTCTTCAACAGTAGAATGAGGGGCTAGTATCTATGTTTTTAATGCTGGTAATCTACTTCTATATATACAGTTGTGACCAAAATTATTCAACCCCCAATGCTGTAAAGGGGTTTAGGGACTATAGTGTACATTTGGAATTGTATTCAGAATCAAATCCTACAAGGACGTTGTAACTACCCAAATGCAACTAAAATGACATCAATTGTTTATGTAATACAGTAGTAAATGGTTCTTATGTGGTTTCTTCATTGCCACAATTATTCAACCCCTTAAAGACTACCACTCTGAAGAACAGAGGTTCATACAGGTGCTTTCCATCAGGTATTGAAAACACCTGTGGATGTCACCGAGCAGCAATCAAGCATAATAAGCACCAATTAGGCAGCTTTAAAATGACTGTGATACTCAGCTCCTTCTAGACATTTACTGGTGTGGTTACAAACATGGTGAAGGCAAGAGAATGGTCCAGGAAGACAAGAGAAGAGGTGATTTCTCTTCACAGGAAGGGCAATGGCTATAAGAAGATTGCAAAGATGTTAAACATACCAAGAGACACCTTAGGAAGCATCATTCGCAAATTCAAGGCAAAGGGCACTGTTGAAACGCTACCTGGTCGTGGCAGAAAGAAGATGCTGACTTCGACTGCTGTGCGCTACCTGAAGCGTAGAGTGGAGAGAAGTCCCCGTGTGACTGCTGAGGAACTGAGAAAAGATTTGTCAGATGTGGGTACAGAAGTTTCAGCCCAGACAATAAGACGCACACTGCGTAATGAAGGCCTCCGTGCCAGAACTCCCAGGCGTACCCCCTTGCTGTCTCCAAAGAATAAGAAGAGTCGACTGCAGTATGCCAAAAGCCATGTGGACAAACCACAAAAGTTGTGGGATAGTGTTCTGTGGACTGATGAAACAAAATTAGAACTGTTTGGGCCCATGGATCAACGCTATGTTTGGAGGAGGAAGAACAAGGCCTATGATGAAAAGAACACCTTGCCTACTGTGAAGCATGGTGGAGGGTCAATCATGCTTTGGGGCTGTTTTGCTTCTGCAGGTACAGGGAAGCTTCAGCGTGTGCAAGGTACCATGAATTCTCTTCAGTACCAGGAGATATTGGATGGAAACGTGATGCAGTCCGTCACACACCTGAGGCTTGGGAGACGTTGGACCTTTCAACAGGACAATGATCCCAAGCATACCTCCAAGTCCACTAGAGCATGGTTGCAGAGGAAAGGCTGGAACATTTTGGAGTGGCCATCGCAGTCACCAGACTTAAATCCGATTGAGAACCTCTGGTGGGACTTAAAGAAAGCAGTTGCAGTGCGCAAGCCTAAGAATGTGACTGAACTGGAGGCCTTTGCCCATGAAGAATGGGCGAAGATACCCGTAGATCGCTGCAAGACACTTGTGTCAAGCTATGCTTCACGTTTAAAAGCTGTTATAACTGTAAAAGGATGCTGTACTAAGTACTAAGATTGAATGTCACTTGGGGGTTGAATAAAACTGATAATGCTGTGAGCACAGAAAAGACATTTGTGGTTATTTCATTATAACTGTTATGTTATATTTGTCTGACCTACAAGTGCCTCTTTAATGTAAATGTAAGCAAGATGACTGAATGATCAAAAGCAATGTCAAACTGGCCAAAACACTCAATTTCAGTGGGGGTTGAATAATTTTGGTCACAACTGTATGATGTAATAAAATCTGACTTTAAGAAGTATAAACTTGTATGAGTGTCTATGGGGTACCAAGAAGTCCACACATGTTGCTCCTACATTTGTTACTGTACTTAAGATGGAGCAACATTTCCTGCCAAAGGATATGTATTTCTGAGCAGCCAGTTTTGTGATCCTGGCACACCTGCCAGACAACATATTCAAACCCTCAACTTCTACTGCAGCAGAACAGCTTGATCAGAATACACCTCCAGCCTGCTGACTGGACAGCAGGGGCGGACTGACAACTCATGGGGCCCCCGGGCAATAGGAGATCATGGGGCCCCTGTGTCCTTGCCCAAACTCAAAAAAGCCTATGAAAAAGGTACCAGGGGCATCTCATGGGGCCCCCTACTGACCCTGGGCCCCCGGCAGTGCCCGAGTTTCCAAATGGTCAGTCCACCCCTGCTGGACAGTGAACCAGCAACATACTGGTTGGGTCATCACTGTTCACTCTACTTCCTCCTGTTGTCAGCGAATTTACTATCAGCACATGTGCAATGCAACAGAACCAATGCAATTTTCTTTGGCAAATAGGCTTTTTACTTTGCAAAGGAAGTTGCACTTTACTAGAGATTTCACCACAGAATGTAGTAAAATTTCTCTTTATAAAGAATACCCAATCACATGCAGGAATTTGAACAAAAATGCACTTTTACTTGCACATGATTGGCTGGTGGAAGTCACCTCAATTAGTAAGCTTTGGGGAAAATTCCCTTGCAAAGCGAACAGTCTATTTGCCTTTAGTAAATCATCCCCTATGTGTTGCTGTATAATGGACAGGAGGGGGCTGATCTAAAATCAGATTTAGGTACTTGTGCTAGCTGTATGTAAAAATACCTGTAATTATTGTTTGTATACATATTTGCCTTTCGTAATATCTGCCTGTAAATATTTTTTTGATCATTAGGAAATTATTTCTAACAACACATTGGTTAGGCAACAATGATACGTGTTCTATGAATTTGTAAAGAAAAATATATTTTTCTTTAATAGATTTTTTCTGATTTGTCTTGTATCAGTTGTCCCACTTTGCCTATTACAAGGCTCCTTGCTCTGCTATACCAAATACGTACACGCAGAACACTCAGAACATAAGCCATAAGCTTCAGTAATTTTCAGCACTCAATGACACATCTATAGGTTGTGTTTCCCCCATTAAAATTTTATAGAAAAGAAAGAAAAAAAAACCTGAAAAAAATACATAATATTGCAGTTTTTAGTATATACAGTAATATTCTTCATTTATAATTTAACCACAGCCTATATAACCTAATCAGAAAAGCATGGCAAACAAAACTAATGAACACAACAACCACAACACAATGAGAAAAAAAAAAAGAAAAGAAAAATGTGCAAAGCAAAATTTACAAAAAAAAAAGGTGCGTTTCCTCTTTTTTTCTCTTTAATGCTTCATTTTAAACTACCTAATTGTGTTTTTAAGCATCGACTCCCGTAATTTTGCAAGACAAGGCAATCCGGTGAGAAAACATATGGTATGGGATTTTTAAATCACATAGCTGAAGTGCATCATAGACTTATCCGCTGCTTCTGTGTCACAAAAATACACCATAGAATATAGCCAGTCACCCATTAAAGGAAGCAAAGTATTAAAGGGAAAGAAGTTCAGAAATTCAATAATGCATCGGGAATTATTGAAAAGTGGTATCAACTAGGTTCAAGACACACTGAATTGATGTTCCTCTTAGGATAGACAAGTGGCAATTAAATAATTCCAGTTCACTTGTTATTTTACTTGGTAGGCTGTATATGGTATCTCCAGTGTTGCGTAAGTGGAATGTGCCAGCCGTTTAATGTAAATAATCTTTTCATTCTGTGTCATATCTCAAAGAAACCTTGTTTCTGCTGTTATTTAGATTTTTAGCTATGTACTTGGGTCCTCCATAGATGCTTAATATACTCGTTCTATATATGGAGTTATTCCATTGTAACAGAGCAGCCAATTGAATGAGTGAGTGTGCTTTATGGTTCTTGTATACCAGCTTAAACCCCAACTCCAGGCTCGGGAACCACCTTCTGGTGACGGATTAATAAAATAGGTCAGCACCGGCCTATGGGCCCCATTTACATCCAATCACAATGTTCCCAATGCACACTTTCCTGAAGATGGCTGTTCAGTGTTGGTGACCACAAACTGGGGACCGTAGATGCTCAATGCAAAGAAATATCACCAGCACACAAAGGATTCCTCAAAGTTTTATTTAGTGGTCAGGCAAGTGACTTGCCTGACAAAGGGGCCCTGCGTTGCTCCGAAAGGTTGCCTTTGTTTGTACCATATGACCACTGAATAAAGCTTTGGACCCGTTTGAGGAATCCTTGGTGCGCTGGTGACATTTCGTCCCATGCCCTTTAAGGGCCCTGCCACACCAGATCAAATTAATAATGATTTGATCTTGGAAGAAAATTACAATGAAGATTTCTTAAATTGTTTACAAATGATAGCAAAAATGAATCAAAGAATCAAAGAAGTGAAAACTTTGCATAATAGACTCTACAGAGTGAACACTGCACTAATGTAATGTACCCAATAGCAACTTAAAGGACATAAACCATAGACATCAAGTTCACATTACAGTTTGTCTCTTAAAAGCTAATCTTCTTTCAGCTGTCGTTTGTACAGTACTGATGGTCATCTCCATCTAGCAGACAACTGCACACTACTTAGTGCAATGTTATCCCACTAGAGAGTGTGCATGAGAAACCTCCAGAAACCTGTGAAGGGAGGCCCTAAGGTTTGACTGCCTTTGGGCCTCCACAGAGTTTAATCCTGCACTGCTACCGTCCCCTCCTTTTCCCAACCCTCCTGACATTGTCTCACGCCTTTTAAACAAATCTGCACATATACATTATTTTTCCAGTTTTCTTTGGTCTGGTCCTGTGACATCACAAGTCCTCTTCACCCTTGCCTTTATCCTGTGGTGTATGGTCCCTCTCTATGCAGCATTCAGTCCAGGGCATGGGCAGAGCTATGATGTCTGAGTTGCAGAAAGTCAGTAGAACAATGTTGGACATCATGGGAGAGAAGCAGTGCTGGATCAAGGAGGGGGTCAGTTTGTAGGGAATGGCACCCGAGATGGGCTAAGTATCGCAGTTGGAGTCACTATTTTATTTTTAGGAGCTGCTGGAGATCTCTTGTATTGTAATTGCCCAAACCAGTTTTGGAAGCCTATCGGCAGAGCCTGCTACATTTCAAGAAATTAGATCTGTGGGCTTTTATTTTTTTAAATTGATTTTATTTTGCTGGTTATTCAGCAAGAATGCTTTCTGGCTTGTCTGGCACTGGTGGGCAAAGCACCTACTAATCTATATATGAAATATGAAATCTAATTGAAAATTATTTTTACTTTATTTGTAGGACATGTTGGCATAAAAATAAGAAGCAAACACTTGAACATTGCATTAAAAATTACTTTAAAGCTGACCTCCAAGGAAATTACCCCCCCCCCCACACACACACACACACACACACACTGAGTCTGGGAAAAGCAGTTTTGTTTAGGCAATCCTCTGCGCCTGCAGGGTCCTCCATGCTGCAAGTCCAGCCCTCTCACCTTTCCTCTGTGTTCCGAAACTCCTATGCCCTCTGATGTCATCAAGACTAGTACAGGGCTCGTACCCATTATTTGAATGGGAGTAGGGGCAGACTGACCATTTGGAAACTCGGGCACTGCCCGAGGGCCCGGGGTCAGTAGGGGGCCCCATGAGATGCCCCTGGTACCTTTTTCATAGGCTTTTTTGAGTTACGGCAAGGACACAGGGGCTTCATGATCCCCTATTGCCCGGACGTCTCAGTCTGCCCCTGGATGGGAGGGCACCTAGGGACAGCCTACTACCAGAGTGTAGGGGAGTGCTGTCTGCCCCTTGGGGGGGGGGGTGAGGATCAGTTAAGAAAAATTGCTTTTCCCATCCCCTAAACCAGGGTTGTCAGACTCAAGTTCATTGCAGAATGCATCAACATTATGGTTGTTCTCAAAGAGCTGGGTGTATCTGGCTAGATGTCCAGAACACCCCCCCACCCCTTACAGAAGTCAAGAGTTCACCACCCTCCCTTACATCACTGTGCTGCTGCTGGAAAGATGCTGGAGGTAGAGCTGGGGAACAGAAAGTGCAGGGTCTGGAGGAGGACCAGAGGAGAGCTGGGGTCAGCCTGCCATAGTCTGCTGAATGCTGAGAGCAGGGGAAGCAGAGAAATGGGGGTGCTGCGGTTGCACAGAGAGGTGAAGGATCTCTAAGAGGAGTTCTGTCCTCCTCTATGGTGCTGATTGCTGAGACAAGGTGGGAGTAGATGCTCGGAGAATGTTGCAGCTGAAGGAGAAGTGTGAGGACCATATGAAATGTCCTGGAGTTGTGCTTTAAGGTGACTTCTTTTTTTTTTAGTAAAATGTTGTTTTCACCTTTATTTCGTCCTATATTACAAGAGCACTGCTGATCCCCTGAATTTCTTTAAAGGCACTTCTTGTCTACATACTCTCCAGCGATGGCTGCAGGGCATGTCTCAGTGTGGGATCATTCTTGTACATTGTATGCTGGTATGGCTGCTTGATGTCCTCATTGGGAGAGCGAGTGACAAGGTGACAACGCAGGAAAACTATTGATGGTTAGGAACAGAGCGTTGTCACTGTATAATAGGAAGTACCTAAACTAGGACCTTCATGCTAGGTATTCTTTTATTGAAAGATTCAGATTTAAAACTATTGAAAATGAAGTTAACATGTTTAAGTTTTGTACAATATTTTAAAGATTGGGCTTACATCTAGTTTAATGACAATGTTCAGTTTCAGTTCACCAAAAATGACTGCCATACAGCCCTGTACATGATGCACAGGATTCCCCCAAGGTAGTTCTTTGGAGGTAAGTGGTAAATGCTCTGGTGTTCTTACTCAGTTATCTCTATAAGGAGGGCAGATAACCAACAATGATATGTTAGGGTTATCTGGCTGCCGGTTAACTCTTAAACGAAACAGACACCTCCAACTCCCCAGTGCTGGTGCAGAATATAATATCGGAGAGGAGCAGGCCACGTCTGCTAAGCTGTGCTAAGAGAAAGCGCAGTCATTCAACGTGGGATGAGGCTCTCTAGATTTCAGACTCATTCTGAAAGGTCTCATTTCCAAATGAAGATAGACCGGTCACACAGGAGTGAGGAAACTCTGCAGGGACAGCCAACCCTCCTGTAGTAACGTGTATCGCAGATATGAACGAAGCAGCCAGCTTATCATACGCTCTACACCAGATTGCCTTCTAAAGCTTACCAACACTTAGGATTATTTAACACCACGCAGTGCCGTGATGATGTGCAAGGTGCGCTAACCCATAGCAAACACTGGTGGTAGCCCAATGGCTGTAGTGACGCTTTATTGCGCAATGCGTTTTCTGTAAATTTGAAACAGCAGCAACTGTAATGACTGAATTGTACAACAACTGTCTTAAATACTACATAAACATAGATTATAAGCTCTCATGAGCTCATGTATTGTGACCATACTGTTTCTCTCTGTTTTCGTAAAGCTCTGTGCAAACTGTTGGCTCTATACAAATATAATACAAATATTCCTCATACTAATAATAATAATTATATCTATCTATCTATCTATCTATCTATCTATCTATCTATCTATCTGTCTATCTGTCTATCTATCCACTGTGTGTGTGTATATATATATGTCTAAGGACATATTATATATTATATTGTAAAGCGTTGAGCAAACAGTTGGCACTATATAAATCCTATAAAATATATATATATATATATATATATATATATATTTAATTAAAAATATATTATTATTATTATTATTATTATTAATAATTACATATTTATATATATATATATATATACAGTCATGGCCGAAATTGTTGGCACCCTTGATATTTCTCCAGGAAATCATGTATTTCTCACGAAACGTATTGCATTAACACATGTTTTGCTATACACATGTTTATTCCCTTTGTGTGTATTGGGACAAAACAAAAAAAGGGAGGAAAGAAAGCAAATTCGACATAATGTCACACAAACCTCCAAAAATGGGCTGGACAAAAGTATTGGCACCCTTTCACAACTGCGGATAAATAAGAATGTTACAAGCATGTGATGCTCCTGTAAACTCACCTGGGGCAAGTAACAGGTGTGGGCAATATAGAAATCACACCTGAAAGCAGATAAAAAGGAGAGACGTTCACTTAACCTTTGCATTGTGTGTCTGTCTGTGCCACACTAAGCATGGACAACAGAAAGAGGAGACGAGAACTGTCTGAGGACCTGAGAACCAAAATTGTGGCAAAATATCAACAATCTCAAGGTTACAAGTCCATCTCCAGAGAACTAGATTTGCCTTTGTCCACAGTGCGCAACATTATCAAGAAGTTTGCAACCCATGGCACTGTAGCTAATCTCCCTGGTCGTGGACGGATGAGGAAAATTGATGAAAGATTGCAACGCAGAATAGTCCGGATGGTGGATAAGCAGCCCCAAACATGTTCCAAAGACATTCAAGCTGTCCTGCAGGCTCAGGGAGCATCAGTGTCAGCGCGAACTATCCGTCGACATTTAAATGAAATGAAACGCTATGGCAGGAGACCCAGGAGGACCCCACTGCTGACACAGAGACATAAAAAAGCAAGACTACAGTTTGCCAAAATGTACTTGAGTAAGCCAAAAGCCTTCTGGGAAAACGTCTTGTGGACAGATGAGACCAAGATAGAGCTTTTCGGTAAAGCACATCATTCTACTGTTTACCGAAAACGGAATGAGGCCTACAAAGAACAAAACACAGTACCTACGGTAAAATATGGTGGAGGTTCAATGATGTTTTGGGGTTGTTTTGCTGCCTCTGGCACTGGGTGCCTTGACTGTGTGCAAGGCATCATGAAATCTGAGGATTACCAAAGGATTTTGGGTCGCACTGTAGGGCCCAGTGTCAGAAAGCTGGGTTTGCGTCCAAGATCCTGGGTCTTCCAGCAGGACAATGACCCCAAACATACGTCAAAAAGCACTCAGAAATGGATGGCAAAGAAGCGCTGGAGAGTTCTGAAGTGGCCAGCAATGAGCCCAGATCTAAATCCCATTGAACACCTGTGGAGAGATCTTAAAATTGCTGTTGGGAAAAGGTGTCCTTCCAATAAGAGAGACCTGGAGCTGTTTGCAAAGGAAGAGTGGTCCAAAATTCCGGGTGAGAGGTGTCAGAAGCTTATTGATGGTTATAGGAAGCGACTGATTTCAGTTATGTTTTCCAAAGGGTGTGCAACCAAATATTAAGTTAAGGGTGCCAATACTTTTGTCCAGCCCATTTTTGGGGTTTTGTGTGACATTATGTCATATTTGCTTTTCTGCCTCTGTTTTATATTTGTTCCAATACATACAAAGGGAATAAACATGTGTATAGCAAAACATGTGTTAATGCAATACCTTTTTTGTGTGAAATACTTGATTTTCAGGAAAAATATCAAGGGTGCCAACAATTTCGGCCATGACTGTATATACACACACACACACATATATATATATATATATATATATATATATATATATATATAAATAACGCGTGCATTTATATATAGTGTATATAAGGTGTATTTAATATTTGTTTTTAAGAAGATGAAGTTCAATTTACTAAGCATCATATAAACATAAGGCTCTTTATTTTCAGCAATGTGACTATAATTTTCCAAACTTAATACACTTTTTTTGTGTTTTTTTTTTTTTTTTTTTTTTAAGAATTAAAGTGTTTTTTTTAGCTTTGTGAACGCAGCCTAGGGTTTTATGAACACTTTAAATTTTATTCCAGTATTTGTCAGACTAGCTATTTTTCTACCTAGTAGTTAAAGTTAAATGAAAGTTCTTTTAGTTAAATGATTATTATTCTTGCTATTAATATTATTTTGACTGTAACTACAAGAAAAAAAAGAAGAAAAGAATAAAGGGGTGGACAAAGTACTGAACAAATTAGGAGCCACTAAGTTTAGTTTATTAGCCAGCAAAGGCCTAGGAACAGGCCTATATTAGTTGGAGAGGGCCAAAAAAGTTATCTTGTCCAAAAAGCTATCCAAAAAACTAGCCACTTGACCCCTGGGATATTCTGCCCTCCTAAAAATAGGTACATTTCTAATGACAGAACTACATGGCTGGAACACACAAGGATATGTTCTCCACTATTTTGTTAACAAGTAATTTTTCATTACCAGGTTACACCATTTATTCAATAAAAGGAAGAACTCAGTATATTTGCATTAAGCATCCTTAATTAATTCAATCATTTTCACTGTGTTAAGAAAGACAGTTGATAAGGATTGTGGCTGTCAAAACATGTTCTAAATTTACATATTTGTGTGTTTCATTACCCCTGCAAATGACAAAATATTTGCGAGTGATGTGAGCAGTGTCATCTGTGCATCAGAATGTTTCGTCAAGACCAAAACACGACGTGTCACCACATTGACAAACTGCTGGTGATACTTAGTGAAAGCTCTGCTTACAGAGGAACCGAGCTGCTCTGCTCCTCGCCCAGACCATCCTGGGCTGAGGGAAGTGCGAGGTGTTAATGATGATAATTAGTGCATAACAGCAATTAAAGGGCTTCGACCTGGAGGCACAAAACAGATCTTTTTATGGTCTGTGCCAAGGAGTGAATAACATGGAATAATCTGATTTTTAAAAACAAAATGTCAAGTGCTAGGCTCAATAGAATTACTATGTTGACCGGTATTATTACACCTCTTATTGCCAATTATTTTGGGCCACAGTAGAATTATTCAAAGTGATTAGTTTAATTAATAATTAACCTGATATATATATATATATATACTGTTTTTTACAGTCACACCTAATAAGTGAATATGTAGCATGTGTGTGTTTAAGAAAGATTTTAAAATACAAATGACATGTTGCCTATTTTTTTGAATTGTTTTGTGCAGTATAGTATACGTATTGTCCTTTTTCCCCTTTTTTTTTCTTTTTACTGCGTGCAGCACTTCAAACCAATGTCATCAAGATATGCTAATATTATATACATACACATGTATTGGTATGCAATATATATATATACACACGCATATATAATATACCTTTGGAAGTACTACATGCAGTAGAAAAAAATTGAAAATAAATATATATATTATATACACACACACACATTGGTATGCAATATATATGTATACACACACATATATATAGTTTACCTTGATAACATTGGAAGTACTACATGCAGTAGAAAAAAAAATTATATATATATATATATATATGTGTGTGTACTTTATACCAATGTCGCGTGTGTATGTATATATATGTATATATATACCGAGAGAGAGAGATCTTTGTGCCTGTGTGTATATGAAGCCTCTGGTTCTGCATGCTAAGATTATTTTTTACAAGCCAAAACAAATGATGTACTGTACTGTTTGGAAAGGGCAGAAGAGGGCAATTAAAAGAGCACCATAATGGACAGGAATATCAAATAATTTCTGGTGGTGAATTTTACACCTTGTCAAGCTGATTTGCAAAAGGAGCAGTAAATGTTCACTTACCTTAATGAAAAAGGTGCAGTTGCATTCACTTTGATTACCCAATCATGTGCAGGGACAGTTAAAAAAAAATAATTTGCACACATACAATTGGATGTAGGAGTTAAATTTACCTTATTCACAAAGCTAAGCCAACATTTACTTTAGGTTGAGTTAGTACTCTGTGCTCCTTTAGAAAACCAACCTATTTTAATTAGACCATTTTGCGCTTATGTGAGCCCTCCTCACTATGTTAGGTTTTCTTTCTTTCTTTCTTTCTTTCTTTCTTTCTTTCTTTCTTTCTTTCTTTCTTTCTTTCTTTCTTTCTTTCTTTCTTTCTTTCTATCTATCTATCTATCTATCTATCTATCTATCTATCTATCTATCCACACAGATTTATAGGTACCATATACCCAAAAAGATCTCATCAGTACCAGTATCTACTGTTAACTTATTTAAATGTCCCAGTGATTACATATGTATATGTGACCCTGATCAGCTTAGTAGCTTGTTTTGGATGTGTTCCTAAATGCACAAAAAATAACTGGATATGAACAAGGCTCCAAAGCTGCTCCTAGAAGAGTTTAGCATTTTGCCAGTAGAAGCAACTAATGTTATCCTATGTGTCCATGCACATTAGGTTGTTTAAAGGCATATTTTAGGCCTCATTCACACCATACGTGCAGAAAAAAATTATGGAAACTGACACACAGATTTCACTTGCAGAGGCATCAGTTTTAATGCGCGCTTCAATGATTTTTATACATGTTGCAGATTCCTGCTCAGTAACAAATCTGCATGTGATACTACTATTGTGCTGTGAACAGGGCACATGAAGATCAACAGATTTTTGTGTGCCCTGCCATAACGCATGCAGAAAAACTGATGTCTCTGCACCATGGTGTGAACGAGCCCTTAAGCTCGGCATTTAGAGGCAGGGGAAAAAAAAAAACCTTTGTTTCACATTTTTGAGAGTGGTTTTCTAACAGAAAAAAATGCTAAATGCTGTTAAACGCTCCTAAATGCTAGTACAAAAAAAGGTCAATGTTACTGAATTTTTCTGCCAAGAGCACTGGTGTTTTTTAAGCCAGTGTGCATGGCTCATTATAGTTGATAACACCAAGGAATATTGATCTAGGGAATATCAATTTGCCCTCGGGGGATCAGGAAAGAATTTATATTTTCCCCCACTGGAGCAAATTGGATCATGCTTTATGGGGGGGGGGGGTTTGCCTTCCTCTGGATCAACTGTGGGTATAGGGTTCACATATGTGGAGATTTTCCTTTTCTTTGTTCTATTTTTATTTCTTTTCTATTGGGTGAAATTGTGTCTTTTTCCACCCTGAATGCCTATGTAATTTTCTAGGACTTATATTAGGACTCTTGTATCATGCCTCGGTTTCACCCCAGAAATCTGCACCCCTCCACTTCAATTACACAGCGAGTCTCGTTCCTTCCAATGCCTAAATCCACATTCTCAAGTTACTTGCATAAAAATATCATACTTCATTAAAAACAAATAAACTGTACTTTCCGTTCATTATTCACATAATAAACATCTGGGCTGGGACACAATTTATTGTAAAAAACATTATAGTTCGGGTTGAAGCAAGTGTAAACAAGTGGGATTGGTTCAGTGTATTTTATATATGTTGTGTAATGAAGTGAGCACTTTAACCAGTTCAGACTGTGGAAATCCTGTGCTGGGAAGACTGGAGATCAGAACACATAGGGTTCATGTTTCTCTCACATCCTTATATCAAAATGGCAAAATAAAAGCATATTAGCATGTTATTATGTGATGTGTATTTGTCTGCTTGCTGGGTGCGCTTAACTCTGCCATTGCCATAATGCATACAGTGTTGCAATGAGGGTGATGTACTAAAGACTAACAGGCTGTTCAAGGAAATTTACCCTTAGCTTAGTCAATGAGGTGAAGCTCTAACAACATCCATCATCCAATCTAGTACAAGCAAAAATACTATCTTTTTTTCCCCTTGCGTATGATTGGGTATTCTTTGCAAAATTAATTGTACCACATTCACTAACCTAAGTGAAAATTCCTTTACAAAGGGAACAGCATTTAGTAAATTAACCCGAATGCATCTAAAATGTAGTACTATTCAGTAGTAAGTAGCACACAAGCACTATTATATTGTTAACCCATTTATTAATGCATTTCTTGAGTGTGTGAATAGTATTATATGATTGGTCTAGGAAAATAAAATTATAAAACTGTAAAAAAGAATAAAAAATAAAAATCAACATTACTGTGTCTTACTTATGTAATGTATGGGGGCTATTTATTAATACTGGAGAGTGCAAAATCTGGAGAAGCTCTACATAGAAACCAATCAGCTTCCAGGTTTTATTGTCAAAGCTTAATTGGACAAGCTGAAGTTAGAAGCTGATTGGCTACAATGAACAGCTGCACCAGATTCTGAGTGCTCCAGTTTTAGTAAATCAACTCCAATGATGTGCCTGAATAAATAGAAAGATAGATAGATAGATAGATAGATAGATAGATAGATAGATAGATAGATAGATAGATTGTAAACTCAATATTGAAGACAGAAGTGCTTAATAATTATGTGTGTATCTTCATATAATAATAATAATAATGTATCTTCACATGATAAAAAATTGTTCCTCATGTCTCTAGGCTTATCAGGGCATAACACTAACTCCTTACTGTATCTTGATTTCACTGTATATTTTAGGCCCTGTTATTGCAGCGTAATTCCATACTATAGCCTCAATTCACAATGCTAACACACCAGGATAAGGACAGTTATTTTTTTTTAAGTGACAGTTATTTTTGGCTGAGTTGCATGAGATTTTAAAATTAGAACCACATGGCTAAAATTAAATACTTATCCTTGTGTTATAGCTTTGTGTATTGAGTTGAAAGCAGTACTATAGCAGTACTAAAAACTGTACATACATTTGAAAAAAAGAAAAAAAATATATATATATACATATATATATATATATATATATATATATATATAAACTTTTTATATGAACACATCACAGACAATTTAAAAGCCTACTAACATATACAGCAGTAAGAAGGAATATTCTGATTGCAATCATAAAAAATGTATGAATATGGTCCAATATATAGAAAAGGCCGATGTAACAGTGTGTCCTCTTCCTGGCTGAACACAGAGTGTACATGTACTTATTGCAGTTGCTTGGAATACAGCGAACATTCCATTATGTCTGCAGAGAGCTGCTATATACACTCTATGGATGGAGCCTCTCTCACTGTCCAGAGACATGACTCACAGTCACCTCACATTACTGCACTTGCTCCACTGTATCTGCTTTCGGCAAATAGTAATAAAGAATACTGCGATTATTTTTTTTTTTCATTCCTTAGGAAATAATTTATGTGCTTGTCAGGGAATGATATTAAAGTACAAACATATCTGTACCCTGTACAGTACATTATACTGTCCAGTAAATTTAATGTGTAATAAACACAGATGTATATTGTGATCTATTACCCCCAAAAAATCCACAATAAAGACATATACTGTAATAGATATATATACATATATATATATATAAACACAGCAATAAAAAGAAAGGAGATGCAGATATGGAGAGACAAAGAAAAGTATATATATATATATATATATATATATATACTGTGTATTACGTGTATATATATTTATAAATACATATATATAGATAGATAGATATATAGATATATATACACACACACTGTGTATGTATGGGATTATGGGATGTGTGTATATATATATAAATATATATATATATATATATATAAAATTATTTTTCTGAAACAGTACACATGCATTTAGCTTTTTTTTCCTGCAGGCACACACACGCAGCTGTACAGAAATATATTTAGATATCTCATAAACATAGACTGGTGCGTGTTGATAAATAAATAAATAAATATATATATATATATATATATATATATATATAGGAAAGTGAACATAATTGTGCCAACTGAGACAGACTGTAGAGCAGTTTGGTGCACCTTGGTGCTGCAAGCGATCCTTAAAAATCAATGAATGCAACGCAATACATTGAAGCAATTCTAATGCACCTTACGGTGTCATATGTTATAGTGACTAGGGAATAGTGTACA
Organism: Staurois parvus; assembly: GCF_062004578.1. Classification (NCBI taxonomy): domain Eukaryota; kingdom Metazoa; phylum Chordata; class Amphibia; order Anura; family Ranidae; genus Staurois; species Staurois parvus. The sequence goes on along the minus strand of NW_028317805.1, from coordinate 7,872,340 downwards.
TCTGCACGCATATTGTACATGTGCAAGCTTATATAACATACACATTCACAGTGATTTTAACCATTTGTTCTTTTTCAACCCTAAAATCGGAAAACATGACCCACTTCCTAATATATAATCTTAGCCCTTCCAAAAAAATATATTTTATGGTAGGAATTCCAAATGGGCTTCAAAACTTTACTTTAAATAGGCTTATTAAAAGCATTTAGGTATTTTTAGGATTTGGCTTCATCTCCACCTATTTATTAATGTATTATTATTAATAATAATAATTATTATTATTGTTATTATTCTACAGGATTTATATAGCGCCAATAATTGGCACAACGCTTTACAAAATAAAGGGAGACAGTAGAGTTACAACACAATGCAAGACAAGAGGGTTAGGAGGGCCCTGCCTGTGAGAGCTTGCAATCTACTTTTGTAAATACGTGTGTGTGTGTGTGTGTGTATATATATATATATATATATATTTGTATTATTATACAGGATTTATATTGCGCCAACAGTTGGCACAGTGCTTTGCAAAATAAAGGAGATGGTACAATTACAATACAATGCAAAGCAAGAGTGTTAGTAGGGCCCTGTCCCTGGGAGCTTAATATCTAGTTTATATGAAATATATATATATATATATATATATATTCACAACCGATACATGTTAAGCAATCACTCAGACTAGACTTGTGAAAAACAATGCAAAACACACTTCTGTGCTTTCTATGTATTCACACACACATAACAAGCGTCAGCTTTTTGATTTCACTATATCATACGCTCACTGCCCTATCTTAAAATAAATCAGTTCATACTCTTTCTAGCAAACGCTGTTCAAATGACTGCCCAAATTAGCATATCTTAAGAGCCCTTTATATTAGAATAAGGAGGTGCTGAGAAATGTGAACACTGCTGAACGCGGAAACAAGAGCAAAGACGCAAGATCTCCTGTGTACAAAGGGGGAACGGTAATCCAGCCCATAGGCCACAGGGGGGAGCTGTGGTTCTGTTCTGCGCTCCCAGCAGCCAGCGGGGACGTAGCACAAGAAGGCACTGAATCAAAACCTATGGTAAGGGAGGAAAAGGTAGAATTTTATAAGTTCCTGATTTTTACGACTACGCTGCAACAGTGGAATGTCCACTCAATCTGTTGCGGAGTTGGAATAGCAAGCGTGCACTGGGCATATTAAATACAGGATGAAATGGTGCACTGAATATTTATTAGCAAAAATATAGGTTCTCAAAAACAGAAATAAAACAGGGTAATGGATGAAGAGAAGAATAGATTTAACACTGAAATAAATATCAAAGGTGGGAAAAGAAAAAAAAAAAGGGAAAAAATATAATGTTCAAACAAAGCTGCGAATTGGGCCCAGATTTAACGCATCCCAGGAGAGGAGTGGGTTGGACAGACTGCCGGAATTGAGATACTACTTTTAGTATACAGCCCCTGTAATGCTGTCAGGTTTATGTCTTTTGACAAATGTGAAATAAAATTCGTCAAAGTTAGGGCTTGGTAAGTTTGCTATTGAAAATTCAATTGGTAATAACCGGTAGGCACCGTTGCACCCAAGGGCTAAGAGGAAGGGGATGTGAAGATAGCAACAAGGACTCGAAAATGTGCAGATCCCTTTAAAATGTAAACAAAATTTGTATGGCAGCTTGAATTTTGGCTTTATTGTCACCTTTAATCGACTACAGTTTCCTTTAAAAATTGAAGAAAAATTATGCCACTTAGTAGAATTAAGTGACAAAAAATGATGATCTGCTTTATAAATATCTATTTTACCAAGATAAGATTTATATATTTCTTTATTACAAATATTAATTAAAGTTGGATTCCAGGCAAGCAACTAAAAGCACTGTTTCATTTGTCTAAAGGCCCCTTATTCTTTCCAAGCCAATGCTGTGAGCCAGGAACCCCTGGCAGGTAGCACAGCCAGGTTCTCGACCTCCCAGCAGACTATTGTGCAATAAAGTAACAAAGCCTGGTCAAGGAACCACCCTGACCTGTGATTGGACAACGAAGGAGCAGCAGCATACTGATGAGATTATCCTTCTGTTCTCCCCCACTGTCTCCCAGAGCATTTCAAAAAGAAATAGAGAAATAATTGGCTTAGAGTGCTGCCCCTCTCGCCAGCTTCAGGTGACTGATGTGGGACATTCAAGTTCTTAAGTGTGTTGTACGTGAAAATACATTTAGATATTTTTAATATTTACTTGACTGGATAAAATGGTATTTCTATATCCCAACACAGATTAGCTTTAGAGCTCCGGGCACAAAAAGTTTAAATTTATTCCAGGAAGCTCCTGCACAGGGGTAAAGTTCCCCACTGGATTACAGCACACATCTGGAAACAAAATGCAAAATTCCCCAAACACACCAATATTATAGTAATGTCAAACACAGAATGAAATTATGCCAGCCCAGGGGTGTCAGAATATGAATCAGTGTGTGGGCTCCACTGCTCAGCAGAAGTCGATTCATGTTGGAAAAGTTTCCATTGATCAGCGGCTGTAGCCACTGATCAGTGTATTCTGACTTCATTTGTATGGATGGAGTAACTGTTTATGGCAAATGTTTTTTTTTTCTATGTTTTTATTTTTTGTTCTGGCTCCACCCCCTGCTGTGAAAGTTCTGCTTTAAAAGCAGCTCTGTGTCAAAAGAATCTCCCAAAATCCAACCACAGCCAGCACTACTAGCCCATCTACAGACTGTAACCAGCACTGCAACCTCATCTACAGGCTGCAACCAGCACTGCGATCTCATCTACAAGCTGCAGCCAGCACTGCGACCTCATCTACAGGCTGCAACCAGCACTGCGATCTCATCTACAGGCTGCAACCAGCACTGCGATCTCATCTACAAGCTGCAACCAGCACTGCCATCTCATCTACAGGCTGCAACCAGCACTGCGATCTCATCTACAGGCTGCAGCCAGAACTGCAACCTCATCTACAGGTTGCAACCAGCACTGCGACCTCATCTACAGGCTGCAGCCAGCACTGCGACCTCATCTACAGGCTGCAACCAGCACTGCAATCTCATCTACAGACTGCAGCCAGCACTGCAACCTCATCCATAGATTGCAATTAGCACTGCAACCAGCACTGCAACCAATCTACAGGCTGCAGCCAGCACTGCAAACCCATCTACATACTACAGCCAGCACTGCAACCTCATACACAGGCTGCAACCAGCACTGCAACCCCATCTACCGACTGCGGCCAGCACTGCGACTTCATCTACAGACTGCAACCAGCACTGCAACCCCATCCACCGACTGCAACCAGCACTGCAGCCCCATCTACAGGCTGCAGCCAGCACTGCAAACCCATCTACATACTGTAGCCAGCACTGCAACCTCATCCACAGGCTGCAACCAGCATTGCAACCCCTTCTACAGGCTGCAGCCAGCACTGTGACTTCATCTACAGACTGCACCAGCACTGCAACCCCATCCACCGACTGCAACCAGCACTGCAACCCCATCTACAGGCTGCAGCCAGCACTGCAAACCCATCTACATACTGCAGCCAGCACTGCAACCTCATCCACAGGCTGCAACCAGCACTGCAACTCAATCTACAGGCTGCAGCCAGCACTGCAACTTCATCTACAGACTGCAACCAGCACTGCAACCCCATCCACCGACTGCAACTAGCACTGCAACCCCATCTACAGGCCGTAGCCCCCAGTGCAACCTCATCCACATACTGCAGCCAGTACTGCAACCCCATCTACATAATGCAGCCAGCACAGCAACCCAATCCACATACTACAGTCGGCACTGCAAACCTATCCACATACTGTAGCCAGCACTGCAACTGCATCCACATACTGCAGCCAGCAATGTACCCCACCCACAGACTGCATCCTGTACACCAACCCCATCCAAAGATTGGAGCCAGCACTCAACCCCATTCACAAACTGCAGTGAGCACTGAAATCTCATCCACAGACTGCAACCAGCACTGTTACAACATCCACAGACTGCAGCCAGTATTGCAACCTCATCCACAGCTTGGAGCCAGCTCTGAACCCCATTCACAGACTACAGCCAGCACTGTAACCCCATCCACAGACTACAGACTACATTTACAGGCTGCACTGAACACTGAAACTCTGTCCACAGACTACAGCCAGCACTGTAACCCCATCCACAGACTACAGACTACATTTACAGGCTGCACTGAGCACTGAAACTCTGTCCACAAACTGCAGCCAGCACTGAAACCCCATCCACAGACTACAGCCAGCACTGTTGCTACAATCCCTGGTCATCTGAACTAATTCATAGGCACTCCTTTCTAAGTGTAGTGCTGATAGCCTTGAGCCACTATTAAATTTATTCAAAGCACAAGCAATGCTGCCAGTTCCTGTAATCCCTGTGCATCTGAATTGTATTGTTGAGCTGTCCACTGCCTAAAGCTGACCATACAGATACCATTAAGATTTTCTAAAACTCATTTGATGGCTTGCCTAAACAATCCTTCCAGTTTATATCTATCAGACAGGTCCTTGTACTAGATTTTTACAGGTGTAAAGGTGTTTGTATAATAGGTATGTAAAGTCTATGGTCAGATTAAGGCCCCTTTCACATGAACATTTCATCAGTCTGGTTTTGGCCCAATATTACATGGATCAGAAAACAGTCTGAAATGTATCTGCATGGACGGCTGGGTGTGTATCCATCTATATCCACCCAAGTGTGTTCATTCAGTTTTGTTAATGAAGAAGAAGAAGTTTGCTGCTATGTCCTCCTTTACTGACCAGACTGGATGGGAGCCAGTATAGGCGGATGCACATCTGCTTACATCCAGCACTCATAGGAATTATATAGGTCTGTTTGCCCTCTATCATAAAATTGGAATGGACATGGATGTCATATATGTGGCATCTGTTTCCACTCTGATCCAACTCAGCAGGGGACAAGTCTATGGATCCCCCCTACTGAGATGGAACAGAGGGCTCCCAGTTGAAAGGGGCCATAAAGAGGGCTCACAGCTGTGTGCAAATCCAAGCCAAAAGCTGGCCATATACTCAAAGGTTTGTCTGGTTTTATTTCAATGTAAATGTTATCTATTCCCCCATCCTTGCTAAATGACACTGTCAGGATACCCGAACAGAGTTGTGGTTGGATGCAGCCGCTGTTCAACTGGCAATTTCTCACCCAGTCCCTTCAGGTTGCTCAAACTCACTCTGTGTATGGTCAGCTTAAGTCAACAGCTCTGGAGCTATTGCCAACATAAGTACATAAATAGAGGAGATGTAATTGGGACTTGGTGGGTCACCAGATCAGAAATTTTTGTAAAATTCAGCTGAAAGTAATATCTGTTCTGCCTGCCTTTTGTGTTTCTTTTTTTGTGTTTTTACAAGTTTGCCATTTATTTCCATGTCTTTATTTCATATGCAGAATTTTGGATTTTGTCTTCAGTGGCTATCTCTATGCCAAATACAATGTGCACTGCCCCCCTTGCACAACCCGACTTACCAGATACAGAATACACTATCTGGAGAAAATTTGGTGTTTGGTCAGCCTGAGCAGACTGATAGACTTGCATTGAGAGAAAGGAACAATAAAGTGCAATCACTGTGCTGCATTGCTAAGAAGGAATGAGAGTCAATGAAATACATACTAATACAGGCAACATCATGTGTAAACTATTGCTCCTTCTCCAGATCTTTACTTGGAGCTATATTTTGGGGCCAATAGATATTTTTGTTACATTTTATTTAAGCCCTGATGAAGGGGATTTTTGGCCCCTAAAAAGCATTGGCTGCCCTTTTTCCCCTCGTTACCTGTGATTTTAATAAAGGCCTTTGGACTCTGGAGGTGACCCCTTAGCTCTTTTTGGACTAATCTATTGATGAATTTCTAAAATAAGGTGACCCCTATCTCTTGGGAGGTCTCCTGTTTTGTGAAGAACTAACAAATCTAAGCCATTAGACCTAAATAGTGGTTTTATTCTACAGGTCAAAGAGTCCAGCACCTCACCACTCTTTAGACTTAATAATTCATGCTGTCCCTGTGTCTTCTTAAAATCTCATACAGGGACAATGTGTAAAGAATACATCGATGAGGTTATCAACATTCAGCTGCTCATACGTGTTACAATTTAGATTGACCAAAACTATCCATTCCACTGAATCCAGCAGCCATCACACTATGTAGCAGTTAATAAGTATAAAGATGATCAAATTGTTATGTGTATGGTCAGCTTTAGGCTGACTACATTCCTGTTTGAGCCTTACTGGAAAAAACCTGATGATGTGCAAAATAATCTTCCATTATACACCTGCAAACCAGGATCCTCAATTGAAATTTTTCATTTTTGCGAGGGAAATGGATGCATGGAAGAAAATTATTTTCCTTTCAATACATTTTATTGAAATAAATTTGTAAAAGATACATAGGTTACCGCTATCATGTGTACTGGGAAAAGTACAAAGTCAAGGCCTTGCTGGCCAAGGGCAGTAATACGCCACTTATAGGAACTGTGATGAACAACCAAACGTGGAACAAAATGATTTTAATAAATCAAAAAGTCCTAGAAACATGCCAATGATCTTTAAAGCTGAACTCCAGGATAAGCAAATATAGTCTAAATACAAGAGTCTGTGTATTCTTCCTTGAATATTGATGTGATTTGTGTAGTTTTTCCAAGGTTTGTGCAGTAATCCAGTAAAACTTTCCCTCTGTGCAGGAGCGTCCTGTAATAAAGACCGCTCACTGCTACTCTCTCTCTTTGTGCAGGGTCACTGGTCTTGTCTCTGCCCCCAGCCTGTAGTGGGTGGGGCCTGCTGGTTCCCTCCCATCACTTTCTTCTTTGCACTGGCTATGTGAAGCCCAACGATGATGTCACAACACATTTACCATTTTGCAGAGGTATTTGGTGCACGCAAAGTGTATTGTGTATTCATATGAAGGTTTTTGTTCCCAGAGTTCAGCTTTAAAATTATGGCAAAAATGGTACCTCTTTCACACGCAATGCCACAGAGTCTTGAGTCTTTTGTGGTAATAGGGCATTGTATGACCTAAAGTCCAGCTCCAAACTGAGCACCCCCTGCCTCGCCATACACACTTATACCCTAAGCAAAGGAAGAGTATAGTGTTTTCTAAACCAGGGTTCATTTACGCTATCTGTAAGGTGGAATTCTTCCCAATGACCACAAGTGTTAGGAGCATTCTTCCCACTGACCATCATACTGATGTATCATGAGTTGTAGATATAGTCATTTTTAGCAGGGGTTCCCTGAGACCAGAAAGTTATTTCAAGGGTTCCTCTGTGTTGGAAAGGTTGGGAAAGGCTAGTCTAGGAGCCTAACTAAGGCAGAATAGTATTTATCTTAGTCTGCTCTTCTTCTCTCCAGCACTGAAATGTTGGTAGTCACTCCTACATCATCACATACAATGATCGGCCAGCAGTAGGCCAAAGGGATGGTGACAAGACCAGTCAAAGCCAAGCAAGAAGAGCAGCTTCCGGGGATCAGTCTTCACTTCTAGAAATGGTTGGGTGGAAGAACTGGGGACTCTGGATTAAGGCAAGCAACACCCTAAAAAAACAAGCTTTATCATCTTCAGCTGCTGGGTTTTGACTTTTAATTTCAGTGTGGAGTTAAGCTGTAAAAGTTTTGTCCAATTATACGATTTTTAGTGCTCATGTATTATTGGAGTCTGGTGTGACTGAACCCCACAGTGGCTTTTATGTGTCTTGCTCTGCTTTTATCTACCTTGGAGTCTCACTTCTATCATAAAAATTCCTCTAGATATTAAAGGGTGTAACCTACTTCTCTGTTTCTCCATCTCCATCAGTGAGGGATCCTCTATCCCTAATGGCCACAGCAGTCCTGGGAACTAAGACACGGAGATCTGTTCACTGTCATCCATAAAGCATTTGCCAGATGATAGAACTCTCCACCATCCACCTAAGAAACAAATGCCAAATTTTGGGTGAATGACAAGTGAATGAAAGTAGGCTCAGCCAATTGAAGCGAACAAGTGCAACAAAATGTTCAGTGGAGATGGCTAAAAATATGATGTGTATGTATAGCAGGGGTGCTCAACCTGTGGCCCGCTGGCCACATGTGGCTCTCAGAGTACTCTGATATGGCTCCTGACCTCAAACTGAATGCAGGAGTTTTGCTGTGCTTTTAAAAAATGCATCACACGTTCAAGATATAATATAAAGTCCATGGCTAAGCACAGCTAACCCAAATGAAAACTGCAGGTTCACTGCACCCGCAGTGTGAGTGAAAGCTGCCTTTTAGGGGGCTCAGGACAGAAAGGGCTCGTTTACATTTGCGGTTTGGAAGGGCAGTAAAACCCCATGGTTGTGATCTTTTTACCACCCCCTCCCAACCACTGGTGGGGCATCAGGGGTCACAATAGCGACCCCTCCACCACCATGCTCCAGGGGCCCCTGTGACCTCCCTGTCCCCTGCCACATTCTTTTGTACATTTGGACAGGAGCGACAGCTGGGGGCAACATATACATGAACCGGTCCTTTACATCTTCCCCTGAAAGCCAGTTTATCCTCCACTCCCTCCCGCTGGCATTCAGAGGCTACAGGAGGAAAACGTTCATTATGCTATTTAAAATGAAAAACTCTAAATTCTAAACCATTTCATTGTGGCCCATGACCAGTTACTTACTCACTTAAATGGCCCTCACTCTTCAAAGGGTTGAGCACCCCTGGTGTATAGTAGTATGCTACTAAAATCTCCTAAAAGCTTTAACACAGTAATATCATTGTAAAATAAATTTTCAATATTTTTTAAATATGCAAGTTTAAATAAAAAAATACCTTGTGATCCTGCCATCAAGGTCCTTGTTATAATTTCCTGTTATAGGATGAGAACACTGTCCCTGTCTCCCAGTTGTGTTCTTGCATTGTCACCTTTTGATGGACTACAAGTGGCAGTTTAAACAGACATTCCACTGTTGTCACCTTCAGGAAACCCTCCCTGGGAAATGACATTCAGCCATCACTGAAGTACATGTACACAGGAAAAGTCTTCAAAGTGGTTGCAGAAGATCTGCAGCAATGAGCTGTAACAAGAAAAAAGAAAAGGGGAAAAGAAGGATTTCATTTAAATAATAGCAGTTGATTATGACACACAGTTCTTTTCCACAGTTAATGTCATTCATATACGCGTACTTTAAGTTGAGAGTGAAAATTAGTTTTCAGAGAGTTTGCTTGAGGAGAAAGTAGAACATGCATACTTAACTTGGATGATTATTACAAGGACAGACAGTGCTCAAGTCTTTAATCTAACTGACAAAATATCTGCTAATATATAATCAGCTCATGAATATAAATCCATCAGCGTTATATAAATGCATAATGCTCTTTATTCTATAATATGGTTTTATACAGTGTGAAGATATGCCATGCTTCAAAAAAAAATGGGAACTCTGGTTACAGCATAGAACCCAGAGGTTCTGATGGTCTACAATCTAACCAAAAACACAAACAAAAGTCAATGAGTCTCTGATCTATGGCAATAGCAAATCTGCTTTATGTTTAAATCACAAACTCTCTCCCACCATAGTATGGGGAGATAGAAATGCATACACATTGGGGAGATTTACTAAAACTGGAGCTTACAGAATCTGGTGCAGCTGTGCATGGTAGCCAATCAGCTTCTAACTTCAGCTTGTTCAATTAAGCTTTGACAATAAAACCTGGAAGATGATTCTGTGTGTACCAGTTTTAGTAATTCTCCTGCTGATGTCTCATAGTATACATAGGGGTTGATTTACTAAAACTGGAGGGTGCAAAATCTGGTGCAGCTCTGCATAGTAACGAATCAGCTTCCAGGTTTTATTGGCAAAGCT